>NC_052311.1:50592566-50845066 GCF_016432855.1 Salvelinus namaycush
CTTAAGCCATTTTGCCACAACTTTGGGAGTATGGTTGGGGTCATTGTCCATTTGGAAGGCCCATTTGCGACCAAGCTTTAACTTCCTAACTGATGTCTTGAGATGTTGCTTCAATATATCCACATAATTTTCCTTCCTCATGAAGCCATCTATTTTGTGAAGTGCACCAGTCCCTCCTGTAGCAAAGCCCCCTCACAACATGATGCTGCCACCCCCGTGCTTCATGGTTGGGAATGTTTTGGAGCAGTGGCTTCTTCCTTGCTGAGCGGCCTTTCAGGTTATGTCGATTTAGGACTTGTTTTACTGTGGATATAGATACTTTTGTACCTGTTTCGTCCAGCATCTTCACAAGGTCCTTTGCTGTTGTTCTGGGATTGATTTGCACTTTTCGCATCAAAGTACGTTCATCTCTAGGAGACAGAACGTGTCTCCTTCCTGAGCGGTATGACGGCTGCGTGGTTCCATGGTGTTTATACTTGCGTACTATTGTTTGTACAGATGAACGTGGTACCTTCAGGCATTTGGACATTTCTCCCAAGGTTTGTGGAGGTCTACAATTCTTTTTCTAAGGTCTTGATTGATTTATTTTGATTTTCCTATGATATCAAGCAAAGAGGTACTGAGTTTGAAGGTAGGCCATGAATTACATCCACAGGTACACCTCCAATTGACTCAGGCTAATTGACATCATTTATCAGAAGCTTCTAAAGCCATGACATCATTTTCTGGAATTTTCCAAGCTGTAAAGGCACAACTTAGTGTATGTAAACTTCTGACCCACTGGAATTGTGATACTGTCAGGGTTGTGTGCGGAGAATATTCGGAGTCAAACGCAGGACACAGGTGTTGAGCGAAACCACAGTGTTTTACTCAAAATAAATGCAAAATTCCACAAATGGAAATAAACAGATACATACACGTATAAACCACAACCACTAACGCACAAACAATCACGGAAAAAACAGAAATGAAAGCCAGAGGGTTAAATAGGGAACATGATGGGGGAATTGAAACCAGGTGTGTATAATACAGACAAAACAAAACGAAAGTGAAAAATGGATCGATGGTGACTAGAAAGCCGGTGACGTCGACCGCCGAACACCACCCGAACAAGGAGAAGGGCCGACTTCGGCGGAAGTCGTGACAGATACAGTGAAATAGTCTGTCTGTAAACAATTGTTGGAAAAATTACTTATGTCATGCACAAAGTAGATGTCCTAACCGACTTGCCACAACTATAGTTGTCTACACCGTATTTCTGATCAATTTGATATTATTTTAATGGACAAAAATATTGCATTTATTCAAAAACGAGGACATTTCTATGTGACCCCAAACTGTTGAACAGTAGTATGTCTCTCTCTATCGCGCGCTCGCTCGAGAGATCTCTATATGTGTATACTTTTTTAAATTACTTAAACCAACTGTTTGGAAATTATAGTAAGCCTTCATTCATACAGTTTCTTGACTGTCCAGTTCACTAATAATCACTGAAAAAAAATGTAGTCAGTCAGGGAGCACAGAAAGTTTAAAAAATGATGTATAGAGGACAATTGTTGGCAAATTTTGACGGCGAGGAAATAGGTTGACCGACACATTATTATGCAGGGTCGGTACATATCACCTTCTGATATTATTGATCTGCTGCATCTTGTTTTTATGAAATAGTCCACTCGTTAATATACTGTAATTGTGTCGGTGTTCAAAAGGAACTTTATGTAGCAGATGCTTCACTTCACTTCAACTTTATGTAGCAGAGGGATTTGATTGATGTGACATGCAGGACCTCTGAGGTGTGAAAATCTTAATTTGCTCTAAAATACGTTTTTTTATTAAAATGACCAAATAGAGCAGACGTTGTATTTCTTCCCTAGACCATTACATATGGTGAATGTTTAACTGTAAGTCACTCTTGATTTTGCCCGTTTTAAATCATTCCTATTCTTGTTTTTGTTTAGATTGTGGATGTCTTCACTCGGGGTGGCGATCCTAACCAGCTAGTGCCAATCATCTATCCGTCTCAGCTGGCTGAATCTCTGCAGTCAAATTTGTCAAAAGTTAAGGTAAAAATGCTGTGAATTTTAATTGCAATGAGATTAATGTTGATTGGGAGTTGTAGCTCTGGCTATGAACTTTCTTCTTATTGTTTGATCTTTAATAATTCTGGATAAGAGTGGTTTGATAGGATAGGGGCAAGGTCTGCTGGCTGGAGGAACCCAGTGACAGATTGATAAATGGAAGCAGTGTGAAAGGTTATTAAGCCACTTTTTTAAATTCCTGTAATGACCTATATTATTCATTAGATTTTATAAAATATTTTAATCAATCTACAGAGCTGAGTAATTTTCATGAGCAAATGTTGGGGGTAACTCCTCTTCATAACTTTGAATTATCCTTGCTTTTTGTTTTTGTAGAAGTAGATTAGATGTATATTATCATGTTATGTGTTTATTAGCATGATAATAGCAGATTGAGGTATAGGCCGTGATGGAAAATGGCTTAAATTGCATGATGGCCAACCCGCCAGTTACGCGGGTATTGAAAAAACAACTGCATGGATTCCCCCATCCTGTCTGGTCTGACAGTCCCTGGCGACCATAACCATGGACAGTAGAGGATAGGGCCAAGGTGTGCTGGTGACAGGCCATCTCACAGGACGGGTCTAAACAGATGGTTGGCCATATGCAATCTAGCTGTGACCTTGGACCAATTTGAGGGTAGAACCTGTGCAAATGTTTAAAAAAAGATGTCCATGATATCAGTCTAAGACCCATTTTACAGTACTTTGTTATTGTTTGGTGTCTGTTAGTGAGTGATTTACATTTATTTTACATTTTGAGGACATACAGGCATAATTATAGCAATTTCTGCACCCTCTATCGCTTAAACCGCATAATTCCCATCTCACCTGCCACTTGACCATCCAGGGCTCTCAGAGGAGATGCCCCAACCCTGGCCCAATTCAAACAGCCAGAAACAGAGTAAGAGGAGCTTGGGGAATGACTGCCACCATCAGCCCAACACTTGCCAGCCCTGCTGAGTGATTTAAGAGCGGTGAAGGGAGGGGCAGGACAAGCGCTGGATGTGCGATTGGGGACCGGGGGTGAGGTTAGAGGTGTCAGGCATATAATTGGGGTGAGGAGATCTCGGGGTAGATAGAGAGAAGCTTTATTAAGTCAGTTGAACTCCGATGTGGCCCGTTCACCTCGCTTTCCCACACACCCACACATACAGGCCAATTTTCCATTTCCACAAGAGACTCTGTTCAACAAAGACATAGAGGGCAAACTCCTCAGGCTCCTTTCAATCAGAGATAAGACAAAGACCTCATTAATCTACAAACGCTAGTGGGAAAGCTATCTATGGTCATGTGTCCCAAATGGTTGTCTGCTCCTCTGACACAGTTCCAGTTGAAAACATATGTTTCTGTCAGATCTGTTTAATGACTGATTAGTTCATATGCAAGCGTGTTCAGTAGTTTCAGGGCTTTTTTATTTGTTTCAAAGCCAGTTTGACACGACACTTTTTCAGTGACGTTGTCAGTTGGAGTGTGTTTTTATTTTCTTCACACAGTAAATGCTAGATTGTTAATGCTCGGTCATTGAAGTTCCCCCTTCGCTCAGGCTCTTATTCTGCCGTGCACTGTAGAGGCTTGTTTTCAAAGCCACTGTCAAGGAGAGGGACATTGACAGCCTGGACACAGCTCTCTTTTCCTGAGAAAATAGTTTAGACTCTGAGCAGCAAAACAAGAGAAAGTTCATGGAGAGAGGTCCCGGGCAGAATTAGCTGCCTCTCTTAGTTTCTCCCACTACAAATTGGTTTCCGAGGAACTCAAAGAGGCTGGCTCCTTGTGTTCTCTGCTTCCTTAGTAGCTTGTTAATCCCCAGCTCTGTCCGGAGGGGAAATGCTTGCACACACACTACCCCCCAAAAACGACCCCCTGTCCTCCTACCCAATCCTACAGGGATTTGCTAATCCTCTGCCTGGTCATGGTGGGGAGATTGCTGGCTTTTCAAAGCCCGTCTCTGGCCAGACTTCAAAGTCACAGCGATACAAGACTTGAGAAAGTGGGCTCGGTGAATGAGGTCTGCTGCGAGCAAACCTGCTCCGAGAGTCACCTCAAACGTTACCTATGCACTTTCCCCAAGGCAACACAGAGAAGTTCAGTCTCGAGTTGATGGCTTTGTTGATTGGGGTACTGGGTGGGGGATAGCTGGTTTGTCAGATGTGTATGTGGAAGCCCTCTGGCCGTAACCTGTGAAACCTGACAGAAGGATGGCAGGCCAGTGACGCAATTTGAAGAGCTGCTGCCAAATTGAAAGTGAAATGCAGGGGGGAAAATGATATGTATAGGATGTATCGTGAGTCAGGATTTTGGCTCTGGATGTATTAATTGTGAGACATCTCACTGTTTATAATTCTACAGAATACTGCTGCTCCTTCGCCAAGAATCACTCCAATTACTACCATGTACATTCTTTTTGGGTCTTCATACCCAGTTAGATTCTCAGATAACAATTTGCTTGATTAGAGCAGCAAGGATTCATGCCAGTTTTGTAGGATTTTCAGGGTCATTGCACTTACTATTTTTTGTGATCAACAATAGTTTAGTTTACTGTCTTAACAAGCCTGTGATAATGTTTTTGTATGCATTTTTCAGAGTTTTCTATTCAGCATCTGTCGCCCTTTCTTATAAATAATTTAACACAATACCATACTGGTTATTTCAATTGGCATGACTAATCTTGTGGGCTTCAAATTCAAAGCATTTAAGTACAAATGTTTGTGCCCATGTGCTTGTTAGTCCGACTAAGTGGAAATCCAGTTTTCTAAAATATTTGTCCTCGTTTTGTCTTCCTCTTGTGTTATTTGTCTCGTTACTTAAATGTAATCAGAAGTCTTTGTTGCTTGGATGGTTGAGAGGGCTTGCTCAATTTAAACCTTTGATTAGAATAAAGGAATGATTACAGTGAAGGAACTGCTTACTCCTGATGTTAACTTGCCTGTTCGCTTGTTTAACGAATGCAGCGTGCCCATGCAAACTGGTAATTAGCTTAAGTGGACTCCCCGGGTTCCGGATTATGCGTTTTGCCTTCCCGACCAGGAAAGTGCTGGGATGTGTGGCGAGAGGGATTCAGCCCTAATGCTCTGAGACAGCTTTGCCCTGGGCTAACCCTGTGTAAGAGGTCAGCAAGGTTCAGTAGAATAATGAGGAGGTTCTGTTAACTACGGATACATAAGTAGATGTGATTTTGCAATTCATTGAGCTTATTCAATTAGCAAACCCTAGCCTATTATTTAGTGCAGATCTTTCTCTACAGATTGATTTACATACCTTTTACCTCTTTGTGATAAAAATACTTGATTCCTAGGTCAGCTTTGAAATGTCAGAAATATGACTTGAAACATCTCGATCAAATCAAAATGTATTTGTCATATCCTCTGAATGCAACAGGTGTAGACCTTACCTTGACATGCTTACTTACAAGCCCTTACCTAACAATGCAGAGGCAGTTTTTTTAAGTAAGAAAATATTTGTTAAAAAAAATATCATAAACTAAAGTTTAAAAATAAGTAACAATAACGAGGCTATATACAGGGGGGACGGGTACCGAGTACCGAGTCAATGTGCGGGGGTACAGGTTAGTCGAGATAATTGAGGTAATATGTACATGTAGGTAGGGGGAAAGTGACTGTCCATTGATGATAATATACAGCGACTAGTGTTACTGTGCTGTATTGTGTATCAGGGCTCTACGCTTACCTTTTTAACAAGGAGCATGTGTGCGCCTAAGTTGAAAAATGTAGGAGCACACAAATACATTTAGGAGCACAATGAAAAATATTTGAAGTAACAAAATTATTTCTTTGTAGTAATGGTGCAAGCAAGACGGTCATGAATCTGCACTGTGTATTCTCAGTAGCACTCATGGGCTGCGGTATAGTGAAGTAGTCATTGCAACAATTATCATCTGGGTGATTTTTAATTTTATACAATTCTAGGTGTACTGGTGCTCCTAAATATAAATTCCAGGTCACAGCAAATTATTTAGGCACAAATGCGAGTAAAATGGTCGCACTGTAGAGCCCTGTGTTTTGGAGTGTATTCTGTCCAGGGTCCCCAAAAACAGTGCCTACCCTTTTGCGGGGTGCTGGAGAGACAGGGTGTATTGATCTGGTCCATGAGACGGATGGTTTATGTGAAAGACTGATACTGTAAGCAGCAATGGACTTGGAGATGTCTGCATAATGTGGAAGAACCAGTCTGATCAGCGATACTGACAGGGGAGCAGGGCTCGGAGATTTACAGTGGCAGGTTGTTGTCCACTGAGCTGGGTTGTTTTTCCTCCTCCTTCATCCCTTCTTTATCTGTCAAGGGACTTCTGGGTTATTACAATGTGAAGACTGTTGGTATTTGCAGTAGATCACAAAACCCCCAATCAGAATTTCTCTTGCTTTCTCTTGGAAAAATACATGGTTTTGTCCAGTGAAGCATTTGTTAGTGTTGAGGGGGATGTTTACTGGTAATGGTATCATGCTGTGACTGCTGCAGCAGGCTACAAGTTCTATCTCATTGACTCTCATATTTAATATAATTGATGTTTATAAATTCCCTAGGTACAGCATTACATGGATTGCTGTATTAATTACCAACGTATGTCTTCTAAATAGGTAATTGCAAGCAGTTTGCTGGAATAGAAATGCACTCTGCTTGTGTTTAATGGAGTTTATTTATATGGAAGTACTTCAGGCCCATTTCATCAATAAATAGACAATAAAAGAGTTGCTTTCCCTTACTTGACCTCGCCACATTTCTTTGACTCCTCCCATTTCAGTTCCATTAGTACTTGGCTGTACATTTCAAAGACATTTCCCACGACATTTCACAATTCCGTGTTTTATAATGCATTTCATTATCTTGTTCCCTTTTCTACCGAACCACGACCTTGCATTTTAGCAGCCAGTTGAGTTTGTAGTGCAATCCAGAGCCTCCCATTCTTATCGCAAACCTTCCCTCCCCCACTGCCGTTTGTCTGTCCCATGATGAATGACCTCTCTATGGATGCCGACACCGGTGGATTGGACATGGTCACTAAACCTCTTGGTCCGGAGTCCCCTCCCCATACTCAATATTATCGACATGCTCATTCATAGCCCTTGCTCCCTGTGTGGGTGGGTGAAATGAGTTCATCTTCATTCCTCTTCCACCAGGGCCCTCGTCCCTTCTTGCATTCAATATCCAATTCCTTCCAGATCATGTACAGTGCCTATAGAAAGTCCACACCCACTTGAAGTTTTTTCACTTTTTGTTGCATTACAAAGTGGGATTCTTTTTTTGTGTGTCATTGATCTACACAATACTCCATAATGTCTAATTAATAACAATTCAATCACAATAAACTTGTCATTGCATAAGTATTCACCCCTGAGCAAGGCAGTTAACCCACTGTTCCCCGGGTGCTGCTGACATGGATGTCAATTTAAGGCAGCACCTCTCTGATTGAGGGATTGGGTTAAATGCAGAAGACACATTTCAGTTGAATGCATTCAGTTGGACAACTGACTAGGTATCCCCCTTTTCCCTTTCCTTTCCCTTCTCTTTGTTTAGGCAAGCCTAAAATTAGTTCAGAAGTGGCTTAACAAATCACATAAGTTATGTGTTGAATAATAGGGGTTGGCATGATTTTTGAATTATTACCCCCTTCCTCTGTCCTCCATACACACAACATCTAAGGTCCCACAGTCCGGTATTGAGTTTCAAGCACAGATTCAACTACAAAGACCACAGAGCTTTCTGAAATGCTCAAAGAGAAGTGCAGTGATTGTTACATGGGTAACTAATAACAAATCAGACATAAAATATATATTTTAAGTGTGGTGAAGTTAATAATTATGCTGTGGGTGATGTATTAAACCACCCAGACACGTCAAAAATGTAGTTGTCCTTCTGAACTGAGCTGCAGGACAGGAAGGAAACTGTTTGGGGATGTCACCATGAGGACGTTGGTGATTTTAAAACCGCAACAGAGTTCAATGGCTGTGATTGGAGAACTGAGGCTGGATCAACAACATTGAAGTAACTCCACATAATAACCTAAATTACAGAGTGAAAAGAATAGAAATATACAGAATGCAAAGGAATGTACTTTTTGGCCTAAATGCAAAGCCTTATGTTTAGGGCAAATCCAACACAACACATCACTGAGCCTCCTTATTGTCGAGCATGGTGGTGGCTGCATCATGGTCTGTGTATGCTTGACATCGACAAAGACTGGGGTGTTTTTCAGGATGAAAAGAAACAGGATGGAGCTAAGCACAGGCAAAATCATAGAAGAAAACCTGGTTCAGTTGGCTTTCCACCAGACACTGGGAGAGGAATTCACCTTTTCAGGAGGACAATAACCTAAACACAAATACAAATCTACACTGGAGTTGCTTACCTACCAAGAAGACAGTGAATGTTCCGGAGTGGCCAAGTTACAGTTTTGACTTAAATCTGCTTGAAAATCTATGGCAAGACTTAAATTGATGTCTAGCCATGATCACAAAGACTTTGACAGAGCTTGAAGAATTTAGAAAATAATAATGGGCAAGTATTGCACAATACAGGCGTGCAAAGCTCTTTGAGACTTACTCAAGAAGACTCACAGCTGCAAAAGGTGTTTCTAACATGTATTGACTTGGGGTGAATACTTATTTAATCAAGGTGTTTTTCATTCATCTCAAAAAAATTAAATATATTTATATCAGCAAAAAAAATAAATGTCCCTTTTTCAGGACCCTGTCTTTCAAAGATAATTCGTAAAAATCCAGTTAACTTCACAGATCTTCATTGTAAAGGGTTTAAACACTGCTTCCCATGCTTGTTCAATGAACCATAAATAATTAATGAACATGCACCTGTGGAACGGTCGTTAAGACACTAACAGCTTACAGACGGTAGGCAATTAAGGTCACAGTTATGAAAACTTAGGATACTAAAGGGGCCTTTCTACTGACTCTGAAAAACACCAAAAGAAAGATGTCCAAGGTCCCTGCTCATCTGTGTGACCGTGCCTTAGGCATGCTGCAAGGAGGCATGAGGACTGCAGATGTGGCCAGGGCAATAAATTGCAATGTCCGTACTGTGAGACGCCTAAGACAGCGCTACAGGGAGACAGGACAGACAGCTGATCGTCCTCGCAGTGGCAGACCACGTGTAACAACACCTGCTCAGGATCGATACATCCGAACATCACACCTGCGGGACAGGTACAGGATGGCAACAACAACTGCCCGAGTTACACCAGGAACGCACAATCCCTCCATCAATGCTCAGACTGTCCGCAATAGGCTGAGAGAGGCTGAACTGAGGGCTTGTAGGTCTGTTATAAGGCAGGTCCTCACCAGACATCACCGGCAACAACGTTGCCTATGGACACAAACCCACCGTCGCTGCACCAGACAGGACTGGCAAAAAGTGTTCTTCACTGACGAGTCACGGTTTTGTCTCACCAGGGTTGATGGTCAGATTCGCATTTATCGTCAAAAGAATGAGCGTTACACCGAGGCCTGTACTCGGGAGCGGGATCGATTTTGGAGGTGGCGGGTCCGCCGTGGTCTGGGGCGGTGTGTCACAGCATCATCGGACTGAGCTTGTTGTCATTGCAGGCAATCTCAACGCTGTGCCTTACAGGAAAGACCTCCTCCTGCCTCATGTGGTACCCTTCCTGCAGGCTCATCCTGACATGACCCTCCAGCATGACAATGCCACCAGCCATGCTGCTCGGTCTGTGTGTGATTTCCTGCAAGATGGGAATGTCAGTGTTCTGCCATGGCCAACGAAGAGCCCGGATCTCAATCCCATTGAGCACGTCTGGGACAAGTTGGATCGGAGGGTGAGGGCTAGGGCCATTCACCCCAGAAATGTCCGGGAACTTGCAGGTGCCTTGGTGGAAGAGTGGGGTAACATCTCACAGCAAGAACTGGCAAATCTGGTGCAGTCCATGAGGAGGAGATGCACTGCAGTACTTAATGCAGCTGGTGGCCACACCAGATACTGACTGTTACTTTTGATTTTGACTCCCCCCCTTTGTTCAGGGACACATTATTCCATTTGTTAGTCACATGTTTGTTGAACTTGTTCAGTTTATGTCTCAGTTGTTGAATCTTGTTATGTTCATACAAATATTTCCACATGTTAAGTTTGCTGAAAATAAACGCTGTTGACAGTGAGAGGACATGTTTTTTTGCTGAGTTTATATATGTATATATAATCTCCACTTTGACGTTTTGTGTAGATCGTTGACAAAAAAATGACATTTACAATTACATACAAAGTGGGATTAAAATAGTAGTTGTAACATAAAATGTGAAGAAATCCAAGGGGGTTGTAGACTCTATAGGCGCTGTACACTGTGTACCTACCGCTGCTACCATGCTCCACCGGCACCCTCCTTCCATATCTGCCAGGTCAAGCCTGAGAGAGGGGTTAAGCGCCCTCCTTACAAGCACCTGTATGACACAGAGAGAGGAGGATGAGTGCAGACTGATGAGACGAGGACAAGGAGGACAGATGAAGAGGTGGAGGGGAAAAGGAGATTACTTAGGGCAGACCAGGGGGGTGAGGGAGGTGATAGATTTCATGTACATTGTGATGGGTATTAGGATGGAGCAACCTGCAACACCTTACACACACACACACACACACACACACACACACACACACACACACACACACACACACACACACACACACACACACACACACACACACACACACAGCCTTGCTCTCTGTCAGCATATCTCTATCAATCTGTTCATCCTGTTGGTGGTTATTTTCAATCACCTGCTCCCGTGACTATGCTAGCCCTCTCATCCACTCCATTATTTATTCCCATCTTCCTTTCTTTTTCTCCTTCCTTATCTCCACTCTCTCCAGATTTTTCAATATGCCTGTGATTGGTTCACTGATGCGGTGTGCTCTCCAATCTCATCCCTATTCATAGTCTTCTGAACACATCTCTTTCCCCTGCCCCCCCTCCCTCTGCATCCCTCCAACACTTATGTCTTTGTTTAAGACATTTTGTTTGGCTTTATAGTCACTTTTACTTATTCGATTAACTTCCCTCCAGTAGCTCGTTGACATTGCATCACAAGCAAAAGGCTTTGTGAGCTTTTTAGCACCAGCCACAGTGTACCGTTCACTCTCCATAATTACTGCTGAAACAAGCAGCTCGGAAGTTATGCTGCCTACTGACAATCTCCCAGCCTTTATCACCCACCGCTAAGGCTTTCTTTCACTGTGTGGCTGCCATGATTACCTTGCAGATCAGAGTATGTAAGTGAGGTGCAGTATGTAAGCAGGGTTTTTCACACTTCTGAAGGAAATTACTTCCAAAATGGCACCATACCTAATTTCCTCCAAACAAAAGGGTTTCAATTGCAGCAAGCTCAAAACTGGAAAACCACCATCTGGGTTTCCATGGAGATTCTCCACTCTCTGTGTTCTAAGTGGAGAACTTCAATTCCATTACTCTCAGATTGCCCTGTCAAGCACACTTTTGCAGAGGTTTTGTTCGGTCTTCGACTCCTGGCCTCCAGCGCATGAGGCTATAGAACATGGGATCAAGCTGTCAAGAGTTGGCCATTGGGCAGAGCAGGTAGACGGGGGACACTTTCCCCAAGGTTATCTGATTCCCAGTAATGATCGCCTGCATTTTTTTCGGAGAAATGTCGCTTGTGCTTATTCCATAGAATGGGTATTGGCATTTTATTTACTGTGTGAGAAATGTCACCTTCTTCCATTGCAGCCGTACCCAGAACTGCATCCCAAGGGATTAAGGGAAAAAACAGGCAAAGTTGTTTAGCTTAGACCAGTGAAACAATTAGCCACAGCCATTCCTCAGTCTTTATGGCTTTGTGGCCCGCGTTTGTGCTTCAGTGTGTCGTGAAATAGCTGTTCTTGATCGGTCAGTGAGTGTGTATGTGTGGGTGTCTGCATCCAGCTGTTGAATGGGTGGAACTCATTGAACAACTAAAAAGAAAAGAGGGTGGAACTGCTGATGGAGAACGCCCAACAACAGCAAGTGGAAACAGGTGTCACTACCTGCTTGCAGGCACCTGTCCTGGGGTGGAGGAGACCAACCAGTTCTCAGAAAAACTAGCTAAATGATGACACCAACACACAGATGTGTGTGACTCATTGAGAGGAGTTCCCTACACTCAATGTTTTACCCTTCCCAGTGTCTCTTAGAGAGGGTGAAGAGGTTGAGAAATCGATAACACTGGTCTACTGCGGATGCAGGACTCTTCACTCCTCCATCTCAAAACACTTCCCGCCAACCCTGGCTACAATGCAGTGGTGAACGGTGTATAGATTGGATCGGGAGAACAGAACAGAGCTCAGCTAGTGGTTCTGCTACAGATCTCAGAATTTTTTTCCTTTATTTCCAGTCAAATGTTTGAATGCACCTTTCACGTGGGAGTTCCAAATATCGCTAACGGTCGCCCCAGTGTGAGTTTTTTTATTTTTATGCGGATGATGTCAGAATGCACAAACTGTTCCAACATGTGATTGTTATGCAGCAGGACAGTTAACCCGCACTGCCATCAAACCAAGGCACACTGCCTGCTAATTATCTATGGGCTATGTTTCAACTTGTCAATATCAAATTATTTTCTAAAAGCTTTTATTTTCTAACAGTTTGAATTGAGGTGTGTTCCGCCTCATTATAGTTCAGGTGGGTCTAATGCTGATTGGTTAAAAGTGCATTCCAGCTGGTGTCTATTTGACAAGTTACGACCTGCTAAATCTATGACGTTAAAATGCCTATTTACTCTGTTCCATCTGACTGCGCAAGCCACTGTTTGTCAGCACAGGCAGGGAAGTTATAAACTTGATCTTCACTATAAAAAGCATCTAGACATTCTCACATTTCTTTGAGACTAACATTTAGTTTTCAACCGTGTAGATTTGTATAAACCTTGCTGGCTGTCTCTCTGGCATTTGCAACATTGTTTCAATATTCTAATTTGATCTCCTGCTGTCCCATAGTAATGAACGTGTAGGGGTCGGGAGTCAGGATGAGAGATGGGCAGGCATCTTTCTCAGCCAGTCGAAATCGTGAATCAGCTGGTGTCATTTTTATGTATATATATATACAAAGAAATGTCAATTGAAAAAAAGGTAAACAAAATGAAGTGCAGCTAGTTTGCAGTCTTTCCAGCTTCAGTTTGAAGTGATTGTGTTAGCTGTGTTGTTGGCTAGCTCCTCTGAACAGCAGTGTCCTAACGAGAGAGCACATTTTCTATGCCAGACGAAATCGTGCCTCATTAGCTCATTGTTGTGGATCTATCCAAATAAATGTCACTAGAAAAAAGCTTAAACAAATGCAGCTACTGTTATTCTGGCTGCACTGTTTGACGTGACTGTAAGTTAGCTGTAGTTGGCTAGCTAGCAAGCAAGGCATAAGAATGTTGCCAGCCAGTATGGCAATGGACCATTTAGAATGAATGACTGGGTTGCGTCCATACATACAGAACAAAAAGACTGAACGACTGGGTCACGTCTCTGGCAACCGAACCTATAGAATGAACGACCAGCCGGCTTGGGTAGCAACCCTAGTTTTGTTTCGGGACTATATATTGTGCAAGGATGAAATAGTATGAATAAATTCATCAAAATAACGTTTTTAATGAAAATATGTCAATCATTATTTTAATATGTTCGTAACCGATTGTATAAAAGTGATAATGCCCTCGAAGCTGGTGTTTGGAGGATATATTTGTTCGGTTTGCCCCCTGGCACCCGCATGACCTTCATTGTTGTTTTCCTTACTAATGATATCTTTGGACATGTGTGCGTTCCTATCAAAGTAAGTGCCTTATTACGTTATCATTATAGTTTATGTATATCATGTTGTTTCTACTGTAGCACACCGTATTTATGTATGGAGCATAATGCATTTACTGTTGTATTCACGTTTTCAAGTACTGGTGGCAAATCATGCATTCCGGTTCTTGCATTCTTGTACACTTTTTTGAAGGTTGTACTGATTTATGATGAGCTAATGCTAAGCTATTTGCCAGCTATGTGTGGCACCATGTTTGTTGACATCAAACAATGCATTCTGGTTGTCACGTAAACGTCTGTCAGACTAAAGATGTTATAACAAAACGAGGTGAAGGGATAGTTCACTCGTCTTTCGAGTAAACTTCCCTAAGGGAATAAGTGATCACACCCAATTCAACATGCATACTGCAAACAGACCCAACTCATATTGCCACCTCTTATCTTTGGTTGACGTGATAAAAACAAACATGGCGGCGCGCACAAACTACCCGTTGTCAGATTACTTTCGACTTTTAGAAAGTGTTTTACTCAATTATTTCGATCACTAGTAAGCTCACCCGTGTTGTGATGAATTGTAAATAGTAATTCCTATTAACTAATTCATATTATGGTTTCTGTCAGGCGAGAGTTAGCTAAATATAACCGCTTGTGTTAAGTCACTCTTCCCTCAGCGCTAGGACTGATGTGGCCTACATCTTCTGGTTTGGATGAGAATTGTGTTATGCCGTCACTACTTCTGTGAATGTCTGAACATTGCATCCCAAAATAAACTGCTCACATTGAGGACATAACATTGTAAAGACTGTGTTTGTGCAAAAATGTTTCTGTGAAAAAAGTGTGGTCAGCTCAAATTCTGACTGTCAATCGTAACTGGACGTTCTAAAGAAGTGTTCTTATTACACTGGTTTGAGCGTACGCTGCAGGGATCACTGTAGAATGATCACACCTGTGTGTTTGTACATATCAAAGGGATAAAACCAGAACTTTGAAACGCACACAAGATACAGTAAAAAAAAATGGATTGGACTGGGCCTGTGTTCTATAGGTTCCCAGATGTCAGCGGGATGAAAAACACAGTTTCACCCTCTCCCCCTTTTCTCCGTCTCTCTTTCTCTCATGTCATTTTCTTTCTCTCCTGGTGTGTTCCTCCCTTTTAAAATGGTAATGCTGCGGGAACATGTTAGAGCACCCTGGCCGAGAGTTGACTCTACTCCTAAAAGCTTTCCTTTATGGGCGCTCACGCAGGGTTTCCAAGGCATTGGCCGCCATTTGCCGGGAATCTGGTCTCTGCTAAATCATTTTAGCGATGGCTCCAGGTTTTCACCACAACACCCAGGGTCTATGATTATTGTTATTGCAGTAATGAAGTGAAGGCTGAATAAAAACATGTGCACGGTGTTGTCCTCTCTGTGCACTCACCCCCATTTAGGAGAATCCAGATAAGCCATGAATCTTATTCAGCTGATGCCTATGCAGCTTTCTGCTGGTATTACCTTGACTAATGCCCAAACCATGACGAATGAAGTTGATGCAATTTTCTGTGGAGTAATATAAACAGCTTGAATCCTTGGATGACTCTTCCTTGTGGGTTCTGGATGGACTTTGGCAAAAGCCAACCATTTTGAGCTCTCAAGTCTGGTCCCCTGAGGTAATTGGGTGGTGGCTTAAAATTTGCACACACACAAAAACAGAGTGGAGGGAATAACTAATTTGCATGTAAATACACTCACATGTCTTATACACCCACACACCATCTAAAAAATACTAAGAGAAGCAAAGAATAATCCCAGCATTACAAGAAAACAATCACACACTAATGTGGAGGGAGGACAGCTTTTGAGGCTTGCTCTATTTGTGATTCATGCCCATTGAGTGTTTCATTCTCTATTAAACACACACACACACACACACACACACACACACACACACACACACACACACACACACAGATGAGGCAATGGCCATTGGTGCTGCTGGCGAGAGTACAGTTGAAACTGCTGACTGTCTGGCCCATGCACTGTCAGTGCCCCTAATTGATATCCTAGACTTTTTCTTCAGATAACACTGTTCTGAATTCCCAGACCTTTCCAGGCCTCAGATCTTGGGAAAAATGCTCAGAGTAAACATTTCACCCTATGGTTGTTTTCACTGGTTGACGATTGAGTGAGTGTGCGTGCCGGAGTCCTGCTGGGGGTGCGTGCGTCAGTTGATTGCCCCGTGTGGACTTTGTGTGTATGCATGCGTGTATGTGTGTATGCCGTCTTGGATTCTGCCAGATATTTTGAGTAACAAGCAAATGCAATGTGTTTAAAGACCAGGCCCTTACTTTCTCTTGCTATTCTATCTGTGGTGCTTTTCCCAGCTTTCCTGAAATATTCCTCCACTCCATGAACTGTTTAAAAGGCAGCCAAACACTTCAAAAGATATCCACTTGAAGCATGTCAGCCCCAGGTTGGCAGCTCTCTGAAATTATCTCCTCTTGTCCTAACCCTCTCATTACCCTCTTAAAATCCTCCTCAGCACGAGAGCTTTGTGTGTTTCACTAATTTCAGCCATATTTCAATAATTAATGCGAAGGGTTAAGCAGCACTACTGCCGCATATTTCATTTATATGAATTTATTTTCCGGTGGGGCAGTCCATGGGGACGCAGGCTGGTTTGTCATGAAAGGGGCTCTATGTGACGGCTGATTTGTGCCACATATGCTGTTAAACCTCAGCCTGCTCTCCCATGGCGACGCGGCTCCTGCGCCGGTGTGTCACCACTACTGTATTTAAACACCGCTCCCCTGCGGGCTCCAGACTTGTGATCAAAAAGCCCAGCACGGCACCAAGCCTGAGCTTTCCCCCCTCCCTCTCTCCATCTTTTTTTATATTCAACAGTCATTACGGGTGCATAAATAAGTAATGCAGGATCAATCAGAAGGAACTTGGCCTGGAGGGAAGCTCAGGGACTGTATAATGGAGTTATTTGAATAAGGTGGCTTTGTTTTTTGGGGGCCTCATCAGAAAAGGGCCCCGCTTGTCCCACAATGGATCGGGCTCTTAATTGAATGCCTCCTGATGCAAATTGGTCTTAATTTATGGATGGTTTGTGAGGGGACTGACAGAAATCCTTTTCTACTGTAAATTGTGCTCGCAGTCTGACTCCAGAATTCAAGAGGCTGTGTTTATCGGACTCATTCACTGCTGCTCTCTCTGTTGCTCCCTCAGCGACTGTATCGGTCTCTTGGTTTTTCTTCTCTCCGACTCACTCCTCAAGCCCTTTTCTCTATCTATCTCTCTCATTTCTTTTCTCTTCTCCCTCTATCCTCACATTGGCAGCTGCCCGTTCCCAGCCTCTAAAGCGCCAATTGACTTTTCATCGGTGTGTGTGTGCTGTAATTGAGTTTTAATCACCGTTTTACATAATGTTTTGATATTCAAATCAGCCATGTCAGCCAAGAGAAGGGGCTTTTCACCACGTTGCCATTCACAGAATTTGATGCTTAAAACACATTGAAGTTTGATTGCATGTTCAACATTAGCGCCTGGTTCTTGAGCGAGCCAAAACACCTGCAGACACTGTCTTTACAGGACTAGCTGAATGCCACCAAGAGCTGATTGATATGTATCTGAGATAGGGATAACTTTGTAACAGTCACTGGCTCTTGCTCATGGCTCTTTATACCAGTGTGGGCTAGGCAATGAAAAATGTATGTAAGCCAATTCGATTCAAAATTAGAACAAGTAAAATTGCGACCACCAAGTGAAGGGAACAACCCTCAAAACAGAAAATGTGTGGACTCTCTGATACAGAAGAACATTGTCTTGCATATAGAGTGGTTTTCAGCGCCTGTGGGATCCGTTTGGGTAGAGCGAAAGACGAGACCAACTTGTAGAGTCAAAAGATTCTGCTTCTGAACAGTTAGCTGGCATGTCGATGCGAGGTTGAAGCACCGGTTGATCATTCCGGATCATTCTACCACCCCCACTGAACGAATGGAAAAGTTCCCACGTTCCTCACTACTGGTGGAAGTGAGATGGAGATAAGCAGGGCTTTAGACTGAATCAAACTTAAGAAACCAAACCAGGCCTCCGCAACAACACAAACCCCTAAACAACTACCTACAACAGCAAAGTGAACTTTTGGAGACTTCTATAAACACTGGTCTTCTGTTTTCTTGTTATTTTTGTGTGCCTGGCTGGAATGGAAAACAGGTCCAATCCCTCGACATCTCCCAGCTTTGAAACCAGAACTCTACAGTCTCTTCTCAGATTATACTGCAAGCACCACATGAGGCACGGATTAGGATGCATGAGCCTCTCTCGCTCTCTCTCTCGCTCTCCCTCGCTCTCTCTCGCTCTCTCTCGCTCTCTCTCGCTCTCTCTCGCTCTCTCTCGCTTTCCCTCGCTCTCTCTTGCTCTCTCTTGCTCTCTTGCTCTCTCTCGCTCTCTCTCGCTCTCTCTGTCTCTTGTTCTCTCCCTTTCTCCCTCCCTGTTGGCTGAAAGATTGTGAGTGACGTTTAGCAAGTCTGCAGCCGTTGGGAAGGCTTTCGGAGTGGGCCCTCTCTTTTTAGCTTGTCCGTGACGGTCTCCAAACAAATTGTAACACGAAGACGAAACGCGAGCTGGCAGCCAGCGTGTAAACCATTCAACTCCTCAGAGCTTCGACAGTTTTTTTTTCTTCCTTTATAAGACTCATTCCCTATCTTTTTAGATTCTCCCTGTGACATTTAGTTGAGAATGTTAAAGCATTTTTTCGGTCGTGTGTATGTGTGTGAATTGCTGAGCTCCCTCTGTTGGGAGAGTTGGGAACATACTCCTGAGTAATTGATTTGACAGGCTTTTTACCTTTTGCTCCACTCCTGTAATCACTTCATGAAAAGCCATGGCATACAATCTGGAATCTCACCTCTGGGATGAATTTGCTGGGATGAATTTGCTCCTTCAAAGTTTGTAAAAATAAATGGTTTCCCCACCCAAGCATTAACCATCATGACAGCTAAATTGCCCCCAGATTATTGCTATGAGTCAGTCATAGTCTTTTCACCTCTGGTAAGGAATGGTTCATTTTTCAATCTTTTTGGTGCCTGTTTGATTAATTTGGTGGGAATTTAGAGGGAGGCAATTATTATTTCAAGTAATTTTTTGCATTGCTTAATTATTCAATGAGTACCCCAAGCTACTCTTTTGATACTGTATCACTAGACATAACTCAGGAAAAGTAGAGCTATTACAAAGCAATGTCAAGGACAGAACCAGAAAATGAACGCAAATAGCCTACATATCCATGGACTGTGGTATTTTGTCATGTATCCTCCGCGACATTGCTAGTTCGGCTAGTTCATTCGCTGCATGTCAGCCCTTAGTGTTCCCCATCCATTAACGATGCTCCCTTTATCTTTGTCTCTGCCCTTCTGACGGTATGAAACCAGCTCGGTAACGAGGCCTGCCATTTAAAAGGCCGCTGCCGGCTGCATTCTTCAAGTGTCACCTCTCATTACAAACCCCTCTGATATTTGTTTCTTCTCTCCTCCCACCTTCTTCCATGGTCTCAGTTTTAAGCACTGTCTGGTCTGCAGGACACCTTATCAGAACCTCCACTTTTAAGTTCAATGCAACAGGACATGTTTTGGTAAGGAGAGAATACGGTACATCAGAAAGGGAAGGATTTATAAAAGTGCTACTGCTGTCCATTCTTATATTCTTTCCCTTTTTTTCCCCTTTTCTTGGCTAGATCTATCTTGTTTCCGCACAATTGCACAGATTGTAATCTCATTCTGGCAAAAAAGCCCAACTTGAAATGAAGCCATACATCACAGAGTAAACAGCGGAACGGAGAGTGAGAGAGGGAGCGAGAGAGAGTGAGCTGAAAGAGCAAGCTGAAAGAGCGAGGCGGAGGGAAAGGCGGGGAGGGGGAGCATGAATTGCCAAGGGAAAGGTAAATAAACACTGGCATCAATCAGTTCACAGAAGTCAATCTAACTCGCCGCCATCCCCGTTCTCCTCACAAGGATGTGACATTTAAGAGAGCCATGTCCTGTTTTTCAAGGCCTAATTAAACATTCCACGTTGTGCCAAGAGACAGAGGCACCCAGTCTGCAAGTCCTTCCCCTGTAGTTGTCCATTTCCCCTAAAAGAGCATTCGGGAAACTTCCTGAAAGTACTAACCTTAACTGGCATTCCCTGAATGGCATTAGAAGGGCGATTCTGGTGCCCTCTAGCTTTTTGTGTGTGAAGACCCTTTGCGTGTTTGGCAGTGCCCTCCCATGTGCCCCATTGTGGTCAGTCTATTTGCCAGCAGGGTCAAGCAGTAGTAACTATGGTGACTGTGCTCTGAACAGCTAGAGGTTTCAGAGCCCCCAGGGAGTACCACTGAGCTATCTGAATCTGGGCGCCTAGCAGCCCTTGTTTCCTTGCAAGGACTTTTTTAAAGGGTCATAGAGATGTAAGAAAAAGCATCTACTGACGTCAATAGAAAATACATTTTCATCTCCATATTTGCTAGTTCGGACAAAGAATGAGGTAACAGAACACTGTCTGCACTGACAAAAGCACACAATACAGGGCAAATTAGCGGTGTGGTAGCACGTTTATCCTTCTGTGCTATGCTAATTGTGTCTGCATGTGTTTTCAACAGTGACAGAAGTGAGAGAGCCTGCATATCTGACCTGCTCACTGTCCAAGGGACACTATTTATACCTACAATGAGATTACCAATAGGTTAAACAAAATGAACATTTTCAGATGCTCTACTCTCTCCCAACTGTCCTTATATCCCTTTGGCATGAATTTTGCAATAACACGGGGGATATGGGAAGCTTTAGCCTGAGAGGTCACTCAAGCAGGCTTGGAATTCTGGGCCGCTACAAAGAAAAGCCATATTCCCTGTCCTCATGGCTTGAATCAAAATGCTCGGCTTGGGTTATATGGAACAAATAGGCGCCCTCCCTGTGACTGCATGTGCTGTATTCTGCCTCGACTAGCACCTGTTTGCTTATCAGTGCGGCAGGCAGGTATTGAGCTTTTGCAGATGACAGAATTGCCGGGTTCCATCTCTGAGCCTTGAACAAAAGAATGAGACTGGAGGGGAGGGAGGGGGGGGGTGTAATTTCTGTGAAAGATGGATGTCACACAGAGGCTGAAAGTAGGACAGCTCTCAGAAGGACAGTGGAGTGACAGCGCCAGGGCAGGGATGATAACAAATGCCAGACAGTTCTTTCTTAATTCGTGGGGAATACTGACCTGAGCACACCTGCACAGACATGTTTATTCATCAATCTCCTGCACTCTGGGGTGTTGCGTCTGCAATGTTTTTCTGTTTTGATAAAGAATTAGTAGAAGTGCTTCTGATGTGGTACACCTTGAGTAAAAATCTCATCCCTCAGGTTCAGCTGTGCATACACTTCAAATACAACCTTTACTGTTGATTAGCAGATCCTGAAACCATTGTTTTTGTTTCTATAACCGTGGATGCACACATATAGATAGATAGATGGATATATATATCTATGTGTGTATATATATCTATGTATCGTCTGTCTGCTCAGGTCTCTACTGTCTCTACTGATCAATTCATCAGCCCATCTGTCGGCCAAGCTTACTCACAGGGCAGCGCAGTCGAGAGACGGACCCTCACGGCAGGAGTCTTCATTAAACCAATCCCTCCCTCCAACTCATCCTCCCACACTCCCCGGCCTGGCCAAAGTTAATGAGAAGATGTGATCCCCTTGAAACCCTCCCCCTCATCCCCAGCACCTTATCACCACCAACGTTTTTCTCCCACGGCTGCTTGAATCATGGCTGTAAGGGTAGTGGCTGGTTAGCCACCTCCCAGCCTTCTTTAGCTTTGTCTCATTCCTGCTGTTTACTCTGAAGGAGTGGTAAGGAGTGGTAACTGGCTGCAGGGGGTTGTGTGGGGAGAGAGCGGTGTGGATTGGTTGTTTTCTCCCAGCAAAATGGATTTGCAGTGATGGATTGCATCAGTTGAGCCCTACAGGACGCTGCCTGTAGCTGAATCATAGCTTTAAACAAATTACGTGGGCATAGCGGAGCCGTTGTGCTCCGTGCCCAAACTCAAGACCTGGCTCGTCGAGTGCACTGCCAGGGCATGCATGCCAATTACCCCTGCTGACTTGCCAAGAACAATGAAAGAGAGAGAGAAAAAATAGAGCTATTTGCTCACTTGCTGAGGCAAACACATTTCTAAAGCACCATTTGTATTCACTAAATGAGTCAAAAGAAACAGTCACGCAATGTAATGACCATGTTTTTTCATGGTAGGTTATGGACTGCATCCATAGGCCAAGCCACATGTGGAGGAAACAAAGCCTAACTGCGTAAGGCTGGCAGTTTATGGTCTGTGCTCTCCGGGATCCTTGGAATGTCACTACCCCCCATTGAAGTGAAAATGCTTTAGGGTAGGGGTGACGGTTAGGATTTAGGGTAAGGACGCCCCAAATATCCCAGACTGCACTGACCAGCAGTTTACCCTCAGAGTTAGAGAGATGAGACTTCTTCTTTTTGGGCTGGTAGGGTTTTTCTTACCTCACCCTGGATAGCAGGATTCACTGTAGTGTGTAGTCACACCATATTACCCTCTATCTGCCGGTGAGTATTTGGATCAGGATTCAGTTGCAATTGTGGCAGTCTATTTGGGGAGGGTGACAGTTATGTGTATAGTGTGGCAATGGTAAAAAGTGGCAGAGTTATTGGCAGATGTTGGATGGGAAAGTTCCTTGCAGTCTGGGTGGTCCTGAGGGATGAATGGGCCTCTATTACAATGACCCCCTCATCACAACCCTTGGGCGGTGTAGGCCTGTCTTTGTATAGATTGGAGGGACTGCCATAGGAATATGTAGAGAGCACAGGATCTGAGTAATCATTTGTTGTTTGTATTGTCTCATCTTTTTCTTGACCCAGAAAAATGCATACACACTTTGAGCTCAGAATGGCAGTACATAACAAGGTTAAACTCCTTTTAATAGGCCCGCCAACCCCTCCCCAACCCGAACAGGGAGGTTGAGGCAGGGCTGCATGACCCGGGCCCTTGCTTTTGGGTCTGGCGTGAATTAAGACGAATGGAGCCATCCGACTGCCAGATGATGAATTGCCGTCTGCGGGAGTATCTCTCCTTTATGTAAAAGAGGCACTCGCAGACATGGCACTTTCATCAATCAGACGGGACCCACTGTAATTTCATTACAACGGCAGAAAGAGGAGCCAGTGTGCCGATGCAGCAGACAGACTCCTTGACAGACCGCTGTTTTCCTTTTGCTGTTTGGAGACTTAACTCTCTCTGGGACTATGGCTGTGACTGGGAATGAGACGACACTTTCAGTTTATTTGGAGGCAAAAGCTATTCGCCCCACTATCTCAGTAATGTTATACATTGTTGCAAAGTTAAAATGTCCACCCACAATTCAGTTGTATTGCTCCTACAGCGATATCTCAGTCTCAATTAAAGTGACACCTGGGTCTCACATTCACACCTTCCACAAAGCCCAGTACAGCTCCCCGACAGCGGCCCTCCATGCTTAGTCAACACTTCACAGGCTCCGGAGATGAGTTTGGCACAGAGCGCTGCCCCAAATGGAATTCCTGTGCGTTCAGGATGTGTTACATTGGGACTATATTGAAATGGCAGCAGAGGAGGTGGAACAAGCCGTGAGTGAACAGCGGAACAAGGCTAGTGTAATCTCCAGGTGAGGGAGCGCAAAAAGTAGAGCGAAAGTGTGATTCCTCCCACCTAGTTTTTCTCTCCACGCTTTCCAACTTCCTATTTTTTTTTATACTGTTTCCCACTATTTCTCATTCTTTCTCCTCCTTTCTCCTCTCTCCCCCTCTCTCTCTGTCTGTCTCTCTGCGTGGGGTCGTTCAGTCGCGGCGGCGCTCACAGCTGGGGATCCGGAGCACTCCAGCTGTTTTGGCAGATAAGCCGCTGCCTGCCCGCCCGGCTTCCTGCCGCTCGTCAGTCGAACGGGACTCGCACTGTCACCGTTATTCACGCGGGACGGGCAGGTTTCTACTGCGATGGAGCCCCCATCGTCAACCATCGCCTAATCCCCTGTCCCAGAGAGTGAGATGGCGAGAGTCCAAATCAACAGAACAGCTCCTTCTCCTGCTACACAGATAGTGACGGTAATGGAAATAATGAACTGAAAATAGAAAACCCTTGTCCACATGGCTGAAGATCCTATGCATCACAGCGATGGTATGTTCGAGGTAGCTTGTGTTGCTAAGATAGTCTTTAAACAATAGGACAGAACTTTCTGAATGATAATAATTCAGTAATTTATTTGGACGTGCTCGTACAAGTGTTGCTGTCAAATGTCAAACCAAAAGCTTGTTGCCAAAAAGCTTGTTGCCATAACTTTGCCAAAAGTTTGACACTGAGAAGGGGTGATGCTGAAACGCTGTAGTTCTATAATTTCTAAAGTTCTGTCCTATTGTTATTTTTTAAAATTGTTATTTATTATAAGGATTCAGTATCCCATAGACCAGAAAGTGGCTTGCAATTTCACAATGTCATAATATGCCATGTTGACATTCACCCCATAAATGAATGATGTGTGTTCCTATGGCAATCAAAGGGACATGATATGAGTACTCAAACAGTGTGTGCTGCATTCAGACATTTTCTCTCAGACCCCCTTGTGTATGGAGCCTTTCAGCTCCATTATTACGCTTAATTGATTTGTTATTCCACTAATTATTGCGATATGATATCTCATTGTCACCCATGATGATTTTATCAACTCTGAAAGGTGTGACAGCTGGCAGTACTGAGACGTACAGTCCCGTAGGCGCTCGCAGCCCAACATCCCTGACATACCCTGATGTGAATGGAGAATCAGGGTTAGCAGCTCCATCCAACTGGAAGGTGGCGCGTTTACAGCCGAGGGCAGAGGGCTTAGATTATATTTCTGTACCTGGAGCAGGGAACTGATTGCCTGATGAAAGCCCATGCAAAAGGTCAATAAACAGCGGCCCAGTTATTGTGTGGCAGATTGAGAAGGAAATTGTTTTGCTGTGCTGGGAGGTGTGGTCTGTGTGCGAGTGTGTGCAGCCTGGTGCCTGGCTCTTTCCGCTGTGGGTTTCTCTTGGCAGCGAGTCTTCCAGCTGACCTGTCAGTGCTAGTCAGTCTGTGGGACTGTGAAATGGCCCACCACGGGGCGTACTCGGGGCCCCACAACCTCTCTAACTTTCTCCTTTTATTTCTTTTTAGCTTGCTCCCTCTCTTGCACTCTTGTTTCTCTGTCCCCCTTTCTCTTCACTAGAGGTTTAGTGTTTCCTGTTGGGATCCCGTTTGCCTGGCTTGAATACAAATCAGTCGAAAGAGAGAGACCAATTTTTCATAATGCGCTGGGAACACGCCAAGAATCGGAACAGGCTATCTCAACAGACCATCTTGCTTCCAGTTTTTTGGGGCAGTGTCTGCTGTTGAAGTATCAGGTACGCGGTGAGTTTGTCAAGTTGCTTTTCTCTTTGTATGTGGGTTAGTTTGTGTTAGTACAGATTCTGCTGCAAGTCTCTTCCTCCATGTGCAATACATCCACACAAACTTTTTTGTACAGTATTCTATGTCTGTGTGTTTGTATGTTTGATCATTATGAGTGGGTGTGTGTTTGTGCAGTGCTGGCCAGCGGGACTGCAGTATTTTTCCTCCGGTGGAGCGATGGAAAGAGGCTGGTCCTTCTGGCACTCACATCAGTGGGGCCGACATTGGCAGCCACAAACCCCGAGGACTATTAGCAGACCAGAGTAGTCCTGTAGCGGGCCTGCCTGGCGGCCCGTGTCCCACTGGTTTCCATGAGTCTACTTCCAGAACACTGGCTCGTGCCAGGCCACGACATGTCAGTGTGTATGGGCACCCCTTGCCCCCTGGCCCTCACTGCATCCATTCATCCAAACAGCATGTTGACATAGAGTAGTGCGGTCATTAATGTGCACCCTCCAATGTTTTTTTTTTTTTTTTTTCTGAAACATTTCATGAGTAATGGTTTATAGTGGCTGTCAAAAAATAATTGATTATCTTGTTTAAAAAAAATGTAATCTATGTTTTTCGGGCTCCCGAGTGGCGCAACGGTCTAAGGCACTACATCTCAGTGCTGGAGGCGTCACTACAGACCCTGGTTCGGTTCCAGGCTGTATCATAACTGGCCGTGATTGGTCCCATAGGGTGGCGCACAAATGGCCCAGCGTCGTCCGGGTTAGGGTTTGGCCGGGGTAGGCCGTCATTGTAAATAAGAATTTGTTCTTAACTGACTTGCCTAGTTAAATCAAATGAAATACAACAGCTATTGAAACACGAGGCATCTCCATATCCAAGGCTGGGGAAATGTATTTTCTGAGAAATCTCAGAGCATTTTAGTGTCATCATGTCCTACATTGAAAACATGCTCCTTTTCCAACTGGATGTGTAACAATTTGTGTTGATTTGATTTTGAGTAAGAATTTCACTGCTCAGCAAGTCCTCTTTCTTTTAACTCTTTCTCTACTGGGTGAGAGGTTAGCTGGCCTGCGTTAATTAACCAAGCTCGGTAAAGAGACATTTTGTTATTCTGAATGTCAGCATGTGTTTTTCCTCATTGTTTGAGCAGCTGATTTTGTTGAGGATCAGATCTCAATTTTTTTTGTTCAAATATAACTAATGAGTCAGTTATGGGGAGAGAAACATGAGCTAATCCAAACCTGCTGCCAGAACTAGAAGTCTGTCTCTGCTACAGTAACTGTTAAATTAGCAGTACATTAACCCCCAATGGATGTTTTGAAGGGATGAAGTGTATGAAGTAGCCTAATGTCTTTTTGGGACTGTAGATTAAGTTACACACACCCTTGGGTTTAGTAGAACTTCCCTTTCTAAAAGTTTTTAAAAAGATAGGTTGAGTAAATATTGAGAAAGTCCATACTAGTTATTCGTGTTTGACCTTTTTTTAAAGTCATGTTTAATTCACAAGGTGAAGGCAGTTAGAAGTTATAATCACTTAAGCAATGAATATACGAAAAGCTAGTCTGAAAAATGGTCTGTCATGCATATGAAAGGCTTAAGAGAAGCGGAGTTAAAAAGTAGACCGTTAACCTGAGTCATGAGGACGTTTTGTGTTACCTAGAGGTTGAGAATGCTGAAAAGCTCAACCTGTGAATATTTCTCTGAACCGTAATACCAACACATCACACGCATCTCATTCTACATACATTTAAAGACATTTCGTTAACGAGGAAACACAACTTTTCAGTTTGTCTGAATTTAAAGTTTTTGTTTTGGAGTGTGGTTGACACCATGTTGTTACGTGGGCATGGAGCAGAATGCTCCCCCACAGGAAATGTCATGGTATACTGTGTCTTCTCAAGTAGAGTGATGAACCTAAGAGGGCTTGAAGCAAAACCAGGAAGTCAACCACTTCTCCTAACCAGAAACCAAGCTCCATAATTACAAGCCAATGCGCTCTTCCCTTTTGATGTATGACTTTAGGGAAGTTGGTTGGATACCGCCCTATAGCGATAATTGTGCGGTGAGCTTACTGGTGTAAACTGGCTGTAGTGAGTCACCCAATTGAGGACGAGAGAATTGTTGTTGCTCGGGGTGAGTTCGATCCACCCAATATAAAGGGCTGTTAAATCCTCCGATATAAAACACCCTATCCATTGTCCTTGTTATTGCCAGGTTTGATGGCTTTGAGATCTGAGGCAAAGCGTGATTTATTTATTTTTTCCTCAAGGAGCATGTTACATGATCCCCTTATAATCATCATCTGCGTGGAAGTAATCAAATCAAATTGTATTTGTCACGTGCCGAATACAACAGGTTCACCTTACAGTGAAATGTTTACTTACAAACCCTTAACCAACAATGCTTTAAGAAGTTTTAAGAAAAATATGTGTTAAATAGAAAATAAAAGTAACAAATATTTAAACAGCAGCAGTAAAATAACAGTAGCGAGGCTAAACACAGGGGGTACCGGTACATAGTCAGTGTGCGGGGGCACAGGTTAGTCGAGGTAATTGAGGTAACATGTAGATGTAGGTAGAGTTAAAGTGACTATGCATAGATAATAAACAGAGAGTAGCAGCAGCGCAGAAGAGGGGTCCGGGTAGCCCTTTGATTAGCTGTTCAGTCTTATGGCTTGGGCGTAGATGCAGCCAGGGTAGCCCTTTGATTAGCTGTTCAGTCTTATGGCTTGGGCGTAGATGCAGCCAGGGTATGCATGCTCCATTCCTGGTTTCCAATCAGAGATTGAGGGATTTCAGACAATATGAAATCTCATCTGCCTCCTGGATCCCCATGATTACCAAAGAGCCTGGTGGGGAGGGAATGGGCAAATGGGAGCTTAGAGCACGGTGGTAGAAAGGACAGCGTTGACAAGGCAACTAGAGCTCATTATTTCTCCATCTATGCAGGGGCACGGCGCTCCGTTGATGGGCACCAGAGGAGAGGATGGAAGGATGGATGAGGTTACGCCCACGTCTAAAGGGCATCCAGGATATGACACGACTGGACTGTAATCCAGGATTACCTGTCCGATTCTGTCGTCTGTGTCAACGATCCACATCAGCAGAGATAACGACACCGGCCAAGACTTTGACTCACTGTGTGAGTGTTTGTCTCTGTGATATGGTTCTGCAACATCTGCATAGCAGCGGCAGTTGGTTGTGAGTTGCACAGCAAGCCCAGACTGCACAGTGCCCAGGTTTCCACGGTGGGTCTGGGAGGATGTGTGGTATTGACACAGGTGAGGAGGCTGCTGTCTGGGTGTCTGCTGGCAGAGAGACTGGGGGTGTCTGGTTCTGAAGCATGGCAGGGTGTAATAAAGATCTACACTGTAGCTCTGTGTGTGTGAGAGGTCCTCTGAGACTTGTCTCTTGTGGTTTAGAACTACAGGTCATAATACAGTGGAATGGATTACAGAAAACCCCAAGAACAGCCCTGACTCTTGTCTTTGTATAATCCACTTCCTCAATGGTGTATTGCTACAGAATAACAACTGCTATTTAAATATCATGTCTTCAGTGATGTCCTTCCACGGTAAGGCTCGGTTTGGAGGTGATGTTCCTCCTGCAATGTTTACAGAGGGGCACTTAATGTGTACACACGGATTGGGGGGGGGGGGGGGGGGTAGGAATTTGGGAGGTCTCCTTTCGGGAATTTGCACTATTTTGGTTGAGTACTGGGGCAGGCAGCGAAAGCTGAATTTTTCATTTTGTTGGTGCATACATCGCTCAGTGAGTTTAAGCAGTTTTGCGGCTTTGCCTCTAAAATTAGACACTAATAGATTTCTCTACCAAAGTTGGTTCAACTCAAAAATGTCAACTTGAGCGACTTGTACTCTGTGAGGGTTGGTAAAGGTACAATAAGCTTAATTTTTCCCATTGAGCGATGGATCTAGTATCTTGACAAAGATTCAGTGAGTCTAAAGTGAAGTATTCCGGTGAACTTTGAAGAGCAAGCTTTCGTAGATAGAAAGAGCACAGAATAGCTGTGGATTTGTTACCAAAATCATTGTCTCCTTCTCAAAATGTTAATGTTTTTATAATAGGCCTGCTGGTCCTTCAGGTTCGATAAGCTAGACCTGTGGGTTGGGATGGCTTATAATTGCCTGTTCATTTAGTTTTATTACGTCCCTGAGCCAATGTTCTCTCTCCATTTTGGATGTGCTATGTTGGAATTTCTCTGACTGTGCTATAATTATATTTAAGAAGGAAACGAGAGAGCCTAAGATGGCTATCTTAGACCCTACATTGCTACTGTTTGTCAGAATCCATGTTTACATTGGCATTTTCCAATGAAGTTGGCAAAATGACTGAAAGGAAACAAATGCATGCATGGACCCACACAGGCAGGCAGGCAGCCAGGCAAAAACCAACCCTACTGTGTGCATTTCTGCACATACAAACACACACGCATACACTGAAATGTGCTTCTTGACTACAGCCATCACTCTAGCATTCATCACCCTCCCCTCTCAGTTCGCAGGTCATACATTTACACGGCATGTATGGCATCTGTGTGTGTTTGTGTGTGTTAACGTTCTAGTGTGTGTGTACAGGATGTATGCTTTTCCAATGGAGGATAGTTGGAGGAAAGGGGGGGGTCTCCCCCGTATAATGTGGTCTTTAATAAAGACACAGGTTGCCAGATTGGAAGTGTCAGTGTGTTGCAGCATGCAGTCTCTCAGGGTGATTTATGACTGTGCTGCGAGGCTATTAGATTATGGGCTCCAGCTCTGCTCTGTGTGGGTGATAAGAACGGCCCACCGCCATGGGAAAACTCCCTGTTCACGCGCCTCATTTCAGGGGGACATTTCAGGGGGACATTTTTTCACAAGGTACCATCTGAAGGAAATTGTATCTAAGCACATTTGCCTGTCTTGTGGGTGTATCAGCGTTCCCATGTAATGTTTTATCCTTTAAAAGTTTGGGGAGTCTTGCTAAGAAAGGGGAAGTAGTGAATTATTATCATCAGCACTCAAAGTATTTTATCATCACTGTCTATTTTCACCTCTTGGGTTGCTGGCTCCAATAAATGGACCATAATCAAAATAACTTCATCCACTTACATGCAATTCTGTCTAATTTTGACAAACCGTTCTTACCTTAGAAGCAGAACAACAACCAAATCTGCAACTCTGCAGTTTCTCCATTTCACCATGGGCCTGAAAAGGGGCTGTGGGGGAGAGGGGTTAGGTCGCGAGGACAGAGCGCTGGGGTCAGAGTTTGCGCTGCAGTGTGCCGTGGCTAAAAGGCCAGTTGTCAACCACCGGCAAAAGAAAACAATGGGGCATCGGCTGGAGCGCCTGGGGGGAAAGGACGAGTCAGGGTCGCTTTCAATTAGCGCAGCGGGCCATCTCTGCAGCTAGCCACAGGGGCTGGGAGGAGGTGGCGGCGAGGGGTGAGGAGAGGAGTGGGTGAAGGGGATAGGGGAGCAGGTGCAGCACAGCGCGAAAGAGAGAAAGACAGAGAGCGAGAAAGAGAGAGTCGTGCTTGTCCCCGACTGCCCAAGGAATAACGCTTTTGCCTGGAAGGAAGCAAAGGGTATGTGTGTGTGTGCGCTTCGAGAGTGAAATGTAGAGATAGGCTTACTGTTTGAAACCATGACAGAATCCTGACCACCTCGTTGGGAAGAAAGCGTAATGACATCTCATACTGTCAAAAATCCTGATGAGGGTCTTCTAATGATTCATAAGACTTGAGAGGAGAAGAGCAAGGATCAGACAAAGGACCTCTTCTGTAAATCCCATTATAGTAGTCTATCACTCTGACATTCTATACTGGGGCCTTTTGTTTAGGTTTTTTTTACATAACCTTTATCTAACTAGGCAAGTCAGTTAAGAACAAATTCTTATTTACAATGGCCTAACCCAGACGACGCTGGGCCAATTGTGCGCCGCCCTATGGGACTCCCAATCACAGCCGGATGTGATACAGCCTGGGAAAGGATGAGGCAGTCCGGCTGTACTGTATTCAGGAATAATGAGTTGCCTTTGTGATTTCTGGATTGGCCAATAAATCGTATTTTCCCTTCAAAATAACCTGATGAGTTTGGAAGTAGGACACTACAGTATGTTGTTTCACACACTGTACACACTCCTGAGGTTTCTGTGCTCCAGCTGGCAGGATATGACTTGCTATGCTTTAATGTGGACGCACGCACACACACACCCACAATGATATGTGCCGGATCCATGCATAAGTGGATTCGTTTCTATTGTGGGTGTTGGCGTGTTGTAATAATTTTGGTCATACCAGCCAAAACATACAGTATACACACACAAACTACCAGTGTGCACACACAGGAGTTATTCCAACCATGATCTATGCCTGACCACCAGTTACCAAGGGCAACACGTAAGGCTGACACATACAAACACATAAGCACAGCATTGGACGCATTAATATGCACATACATGCAAACATTGCACCGTAGGGCTCTCCAGAGGGTGGTACGGTCAGCCCAACGCATCATCAGGGGAAACTCTGCCTCCCCTCCAGGACATCTACAGCAACCGGTGTCACAGGAAGGACAAGAAGATCATCAAGATCCTTAGCCGCCTAAACCTCGCCCTGTTCACCCCGCTACCATCGAGAACCCGGAGACAGTACAGGTGCATCAAAGCTGGGCCCGAGAGACTAATAGAAGCTGTTTATCTCCAGGCCATCAGACTTTTAAACAGTCACCACTAGCTGGCCTCCGCCCATTACCATGCCCTGAACCTTGTGACACTGTCACAAGTCGGCTACCACCCGGTATTCTGCCCTGCACCTTAGAGACTGCTGCTGTACATAGTCATTGAACACTGGTCACTTTAATAATGTTTACATATTGTTTAGCCCACTTTAAATGTACAGTATATACTGTATTTTAGTCATGGCTCATCCTAAATAACTAATTTTCTATTCACATACTGTCCCAACTGTCTATACACACCATTTACATACGTACACTCTCTTGACAGTTTATTAGGTACACCCACCCCGTTCCAGAAAATGGTTAGCTCCTACAGATAGCGAGTCACGTGGCCATGGCTTGCTATGTAAAGCAGGCAGACAGGCATTGAGGCATTCAGTTACTGTTCGATTGAGTGTTAGAATGGGCAAAGCGACTATGAGCATGTTATGATCGTCCTTGCCTGGTGTGTCGGTTTCAGTATCTCAGAAACAGCCCGGCGCCCTGGGATCTTCATGCACGACAGTGTCTAGGGTTTACCGAGAATGATGCGACAAACAAAAGCATCCAGTTAGCGGCAGTCCTGTGGGCAACAACAGCTCGTTGATGAGAGGTCGAAGGAGAATGGCAAGAATGGTGCAAGCTAACAGGCAGTTCACAAACAGGCAAGTAACAGTGCAGAACGGCATCTTGGGATGCACAATTCGTCAGTCCTTGTCACTGATGGGCTATTGCAGCAGATGACTACACTGGGTTCCACTCCTATCAGCTAAAAACAAGAGAGGCTCCAGTAGTTACGCAATCACCAACACTGGACAATTGAGGATTGGAAAAGCATTGCTTGGTCCGACATATCCCAGTTCCTGTTGCGTCATGCTGAGTCAGGATTTGCCGTAAGCAGCATGAGTCCATGGGCCCCATCCTTCCTGGTGTCAATGGTACAGGCTGTTCGCGGAGGTGTAATGGGGTGGAGAATGTATTCCTGGCACACATTAGGTCCCTTGATACCAATTGAGTAACGTTCCCATGCCCCGAATTCAGGCTGTTCTGGAGGCTAAGGGGGGTCCAACCCGGTACTAGTGTGTGTGTTTATATTTATGGATTTTAATATATCCACTGCTGTACATATCATTGTTAGTATATACAATTGAAGTCGAAGTTTACATACACCTTAGCCAAATACATTTAAACTCAGTTTTTCACAATTCCTAACATTTAATCCTAGTAAAAATGCCCTGTTTTAGGTCAGTTAGGATCAACACTTTATTTTAAGAATGTTAAATGTCAGAATAACAGTAGAGAATGATTTATTTCAGATTTGATTTCTTTCATCACATTCCCAGTGGGTCAGAAGTTTACATACCCACAATAAGTTGGGTGAATTTTGGCCCATTCCTCCTGACAGAGCTGGTGTAACTGAGTCAGGTTTGTAGGCCTCCTTGCTCGCACATGCTTTTTCAGTTCTGTCCACATATTTTCTATGGGATTGAGGTCAGGGCTTTGTGATGGCCACTTTAATACGTTGACTTTGTTTTCCTTAAGCCATTTTGCCACAACTTTATGAAGTATGCTTGGGGTCTTTGTCCATTTGGAAGGCCCATTTGCGACCAAGCTTTAACTTCCTGGCTGATGTCTTGAGATGTTGCTTCAAAATATACACATCATTTTCCTTCCTCATAATGCCATCTATTTTGTGAAGTGCACCAATCCCTCCTGCAGCAAAGCACCCCCACAACATGATGCTGCCACCCCCATGCTTCACGGTTGGGATGGTGTTCTTCGGCTTGCAAGCCTCCCCCTTTTTCCTCCAAACATAACGATGGTCATTATGGCCAAACAGTTCTATTTGTGTTTCATCAGACCAGAGGACATTTCTCCAAAAAGTATGATCTTTGTCTCCATGTGCAGTTGCAAACCGTAGTCTGGCTTTTTTATGGCGGTTTTGGAGCAGTGGCATCTTCCTTGCTGAGTGGCCTTTCAGGTTATGTGGTTATAGGACTCATTTTACTGTGGATATAGATACTTTTGTACCGGTTTCCTCCAGCATCTTTCATAGGGTCCTTTGCTGCTGTTCTGGGATTGATTTGCACTTTTCGCACCAAAGTACGTTCATCTCTAGAAGACAGAACGCATCTCCTTACTGAGTGGTATGACAGCTGCGTGGTCCCATGGTGTTTATACTTGCGTACTATTCTTTGTACAGATGAACGTGGGTTCTTCAGGCATTTGGAAATTGCTCCCAAGGATGAACCAGACTTGTGGAGGTCTGGTCTTTTTTTCCCTTTGATTTTCCCATGATGTCAAGCAAAGAGGCACTGAGTTTGAAGGTAGGCCTTGAAATACATTCACAGGTACACCTCTAATTGACTCAAATTATGTCAATTAGCCTATCAGAAGCTTCTAAAGCCAGGACATCATTTTCTGGAATTGTCCAAGCTGTTTACATAGACTAAGTTGACTGTGCCTTTAAACGTCTGACCCACTGGAATTGTGATTAAGTGAAATAATCTGTCTGTGAACAATTGTTGGGAAAATTACTTGTGTCATGCACAAAGTAGATGTCCTAACCGACTTGCCAAAACTATAGTTTGTTAGCAAGAAATGTGTGGAGTGGTTGAAAAATTCGTTTTAATGACTCCAACCTAAGTGTATGTAATCTTCCGACTTCAACTGTATTGTGTAAATTCATCGGGTATACACCGAGTATACCAAACATTAAGAACACCTTCCTAATATTGAGTTGAACCCCACCCCTTTTTCCCCCAGAACTGCCTCAATTCATTAGGTCATGAACTCTACAAGGTGTCGAAAGCGTTCACCATGTTGACTTCCCACAGTTGTCAAGTTGGCTGGATGTCCTTTGGGTGGTGGACCATTCTTGATACACACAGGAAACTATTGTGTGTGAAAAACCCAGCAGTGTTGCAGTTCTTGACACAAACTGGTGCGCCTGGTACCTACTATCATACCCCATACAAATATTTTGTCTTGCCCATTCACCCTCTGAATGGCACACACACAATCCATGTCTCAATTGTCTCACGACTAGAAAATCCTTCTTTAACCTGTCTCCTCCCCTCCATCTACACTGATTGAAGTGGATTTAACAAGTTACATTAATGAGGGATCATAGCATTCACCTGAATTCACCTAGTCAGTCTGTCATGGAAAGAGCAGGTGCTCTTAATGTTTTGTATACTCAGTGTATCTACGTATAGATTACATTTGACATATTGTTACAGGCTATTTGGGTTGTTAATTGGATTTGGACATTGGACATTTCTTATTTTTAATTTGTTTGATTATATGTGTACTTGTTTGACATTTCACTGCCTTGTTAGGCGCTAGTAAATTAAGCAGTTCGTTGCACCCGCTATAACATCTGCTAAACTGTGTATGCGACCAATAAACTTTGATTTGTACATGTCTGCGATCAGTGCGATGGATAGGTCAATAATTAGAATCCAATATGGAAAGGCATTGACATGACTGCATGTTTTGGGCTTTGCCAATGTGGTGAATGGGCCCTTCTGGAGAATACAGATCTCAGTGTGCCATGGCTGTGATGAGGTTTATTAACTTTATCTCAAAGGACGGTTAGAAGATTACAGAAAGTGTTGTTCATCAGAAACAATCATTGCACATTTACCTAATCTACATCTCTGTCTTATCAAACTGTGTAGCCAGATGTCGATGGCTAAGAAGATACCTCCAAAGGAAATAGGAGGAAAGACCTAGCAAATGAAAGTAACGATATCATCAGGATGGGTGATTTGGTATACAGGGGGTTGAGTTAATTTCGTTCAGCAGACACACACACTTTCTCCAATAATGGAGAAAGCCTCTATTGAGAAGCCGCTTAATCAATTCCTCGTTTCTACCAAGTGCATGTTGCACAAATGTTCCTGTATCTCAAATGACATACCCTCTCAACCCTGGCGTCAACCAAAGAAACTGAACAGCCTACCCCAGTCTACCCAACCCCCTCAGTTTACGCTACCCGTTTCAGCATTCGGTATCCCTATCTCTGAATGCCAGCATGTCAAATGCACTCCCCTATCAGTTGCCAGCTAGGTCTCCAGACTATTACATTCTCCTCCCCTAAAAGACGGCAATTAATCCAATTAGTAATCAATCAGCCGTCCGGGCCCCATGTCTCCCCCAAGCTAATGGAGGATATGACAGCCGGGTCCTGCATTATTAATACCTCCATTTCAGGAGCCCAGGGGCCCCGAGGCGCCAGGGGCCATTGATCACCTCTGCAGCAGAGCGAACCAGCGCACTGCGCAATGCCTAATGGGAGATATCTGGAGGGAAGAATGATCTGAGAGATGGAGGGAGGGTGTGGAGGAGGGAGAGAGGGTTTGCAAAGACTTTTGAGGACACTGAAGGGTTTTTTTGGAAGGCGGGAGGAATTGCACATAAATGGTAGGAGGTGAAGGCTGGAAGTGGTAGAGATAGAGAAAGGAGGCAAGAGGTGAGGAGCCTGCCAGGGAAGGAGGGATTTGAGGGCAGAGATGAACTGGGCACGGGGGGGGGGGGGGGGGGGTAGTGCCTTTTCTTTAACCTGGTTTGCTTTCGCCCTTTTGCAGGTTTTACTATTATAATTTCTTCCATCCTAGCCACATGTCCTCTTCTGCTTGCATGCGCCTCCCCTACTGTAAGTCAAGGTGTTTTGGTACTTCCCACGCTAACTATACCACACAGGTCAATAGTCTACCAGTCTGTCTATCCTGTCCTCTATCCACCGTTTTGTCACGTTCCTGACCTGTTTTTCCTTTTTCTTGTATTTATTTAGTTGGTCAGGGCGTGAGTTGGGGTGGGCTGTCTATGTGTGATTTTCTATGTTGGGGTTTTGTGTTCGGCCTGGTATGATTCTCAATCAGAGGCAGCTGTCAATCGTTGTCCCTGATAGAGAATCATACTAAGGCAGCCGGGGTTTCACGTGTGTTTTGTGGGTGTTTGTTCTTGTGTCAGTGTTTCGCCACACAGGACTGTCACGGTAGTTATTTTGTATCGCATGTTTTTGTTAATTATTAAATCACTATGGAAACTAACCACTCTACGTATTGGTCCGATCCTTCTCGCCTCTCCTCGTCCGAGGAGGAGGATTACGACTGCCGTTACAGAAACACCCACCACCAAAGGATCAAGCGGAGTGGTAAAGGGCAGCGACAGCAGCAACAGAGGACACAGGACTCGTGGACTTGGGAGGAGATCCTGGACGGCGAAGGACCCTGGGTTCAGCCAGGAGAATATCGCCGTCCCAAGCCGGAGTTGGAGGCAGCAAAGGCAGAGAGGCGCTGGTATGAGGAGGCAGCGCGGCAACGCGGTTGGGAGCCCGAGAGTCAGACCCAAAAATGTCTTGGGGGGGGGGGGGGGGTGGCACACGCGGAGTGTGGCAAAGCCGGGTAGGATACCTGAGCCAACTCCCCGTGCTTACCGTGGAGTGAGAGGGCGTCGTACTGGTCAGACACCGTGTTATGCGGTGAAGCGCACGGTGTCCCCAGTACGCGTGCTTAGTCCAGTGCGGGCTATTCCACCTCGCCGCACTGGTAGGGCTAGGTTGGGCATCGAGCCGGATGTCATGAAGCCGGCCCAACGCATCTGGCCTCCAGTGCGTCTCCTCGGGCCGGCATACATGGCACCAGCCTTACAAATGGTGTCCCCGGTTCGCCAGCATAGCCCAGTGCGGGCTATTCCACCTCGCCGCACTGGCAGGGCTACGGGGACCATTCAACCTGGTAAGGTTGGGCAGGCTCGGTGCTCAAGAGTGCGTGTCCTCCTTCACGGTCCGGTTTTTCCGGTGCCACCTCCACGTACCAGCGCACGGTGTCCCCAGTACGCGTGCTTAGTCCAGTGCGGGCTATTCCACCTCGCCGCACTGGTAGGGCTAGGTTGGGCATCGAGCCGGATGTCATGAAGCCGGCCCAACGCATCTGGCCTCCAGTGCGTCTCCTCGGGCCGGCATACATGGCACCAGCCTTACAAATGGTGTCCCCGGTTCGCCAGCATAGCCCAGTGCGGGCTATTCCACCTCGCCGCACTGGCAGGGCTACGGGGACCATTCAACCTGGTAAGGTTGGGCAGGCTCGGTGCTCAAGAGTGCGTGTCCTCCTTCACGGTCCGGTTTTTCCGGTGCCACCTCCACGTACCAGCCCTCCGGTGGCAGCTCCCCGCACCAGGCTGTCTCTCCGTCTTCTCTCTCCAGTTGCTCCCACCTGTCCAGCGCTGTCAGAGCCTTCCTCCTCTCCAGCACAGCCAGTGTCTGAACTGTCTGCCTGCCCAGCGCTGTCTGAACTGTCTGCCTGCCCAGCGCTGTCTGAGCTGCCTGCCTGCCCAGCGCTGTCTGAGCTGCCTGCCTGCCCAGCGCTGTCTGAGCTGTCTGCCTGCCCAGCGCTGTCTGAGCTGTCTGCCTGCCCAGCGCTGTCTGAGCTGTCTGCCTGCCCAGCGCTGCCTGCCTGCCCAGCGCTGTCTGAGCTGCCTGCCTGCCCAGCGCTGTCTGAGCTGCCTGCCTGCCCAGCGCTGTCTGAGCTGCCTGCCTGCCCAGCGCTGTCTGAGCTGCCTGCCTGCCCAGCGCTGTCTGAGCTGCCTGCCTGCCCAGCGCTGTCTGAGCTGCCTGCCTGCCCAGCGCTGTCTGAGCTGCCTGCCTGCCCAGCGCTGTCTGAGCTGCCTGCCTGCCCAGCGCCGTCTGTCTGTCCCGAGCCTTCAAAGCCGCCCGTCTGTACTGAGTCTTCAAAGCCATCTGCCAGACAGGAGCCGCTAGAGCCGTCTGCCAGACAGGAGCCGCTAGAGCCGTCTGCCAGACAGGAGCCGCTAGAGCCGTCTGCCAGACAGGAGCCGCTAGAGCCGTCTGCCAGACAGGAGCCGCTAGAGCCGTCCGCCAGACAGGAGCCGCTAGAGCCGTCCGCCAGACAGGAGCCGCTAGAGCCGTCCGCCAGACAGGAGCCGCTAGAGCCGTCCGCCAGACAGGAGCCGCTAGAGCCGTCCGCCAGACAGGAGCCGTTAGAGCCGTCCGCCAGACAGGAGCCGCTAGAGCCGTCCGCCAGACAGGAGCCGCTAGAGCCGTCCGCCAGACAGGAGCCGCTAGAGCCGTCCGCCAGACAGGAGCCGCTAGAGCCGTCCGCCAGACAGGAGCCGCTAGAGCCGTCCGCCAGACAGGAGCCGCTAGAGCCGTCCGCCAGACAGGAGCCGCTAGAGCCGTCCGCCAGACAGGAGCCGCTAGAGCCGTCCGCCAGACAGGAGCCGCTAGAGCCGTCCGCCAGACAGGAGCCGCTAGAGCCGTCCGCCAGACAGGAGCCGCCAGAGCCGTCCAGCCGGGACCCGCCAGAGCCGTCCAGCCGGGACCCGCCAGAGCCGGCCAGCCGGGATCCGCCAGAACCAGCCAGCCGGGATCCGCCCCTCAGTCCGGTGCTGCCCCTCAGTCCGGTGCTGCCCCTCAGTCCGGAGCTGCTCCTTAATCCAATGGGGTTTATATGGAGGGTGGTCATTGGGAGGAGGCCAAGGAAGCGGGGTTTGACTATGGTGGGGTGGGGACCACGACCAGCGCCAGAGCCGCCACCGTGGACAGACGCCCACCCAGACCCTCCCCTAGACTTTATGCTGGTGCGCCCGGAGTTCGCACCTTAAGGGGGGGGGTTATGTCACGTTCCTGACCTGTTTTTCCTTTTTCTTGTATTTATTTAGTTGGTCAGGGTGTGAGTTGGGGTGGGCTGTCTGTGTGATTTTCTATGTTGGGGTTTTGTGTTCGGCCTGGTATGATTCTCAATCAGAGGCAGCTGTCAATCGTTGTCCCTGATTGAGAATCATACTAAGGCAGCCGGGGTTTCACGTGTGTTTTGTGGGTGTTTGTTCTTGTGTCAGTGTTTCGCCACACAGGACTGTCACGGTAGTTATTTTGTATCGCATGTTGTTTTTGTTAATTATTAAATCACTATGGAAACTAACCACTCTGCGTATTGGTCCGATCCTTCTCGCCTCTCCTCGTCCGAGGAGGAGGATTACGACTGCCGTTACACCGTTCATAGTGACAATAGTGGTAGGTGGATTGTTTGTTTGCATATTGCAGATCTGGACAATCATACCACATGTAAAATCATTCAAAGCTGCACCAATTTTCAATATAAGTGGAAAGAACAGTGAAGACATGAGACACGCAGCTCCCTTATTGCTCTTGTTTAGGAACAGTACAATTATCCTACCTAGATTAACCTACAACACAACATTACAATGAATAATTGCTGTATTGTTTTCAAGTGAGTACAACATTCTACTGTAGGCTGTAAACTGCAGTGAAAATATCGTTTGAATAACGGTGCCCTGTGATTTGAATATTTCATTCCATTTGGATCAGAGGGTCTACTGAACAGTTTATAAGGCATAGAAAGGTACAGTAGCAAGCCAGTCTGGCTGTATTTTAAGTTGTGATACTGAGATGCTCTGTCTGTTGTGGATCATCATTCTCTCAAGTCGTCCTATTAAAATGTGGCCACATATGCTCCCAGCAGGCCCAGTTATTCAGGAAAGCTTATCACGTGGTCTACCTCCTCCGATATTCCTTCCGCACGTAGAACCAATACAGCTTTAATATACCCTAAATATTTGTCATTTAACTTTTAAAATGTATTACCTTTTATGTGTGGCATAAACACAACCAGTCACAATTAGGGGACTGGACGATACCAGTATCGCGATACTCGTTAGTATCGTGGCAAGGAGACAAAACACAAAGTGGATTTAACTTCTTTATGAAATCTGCCCTAATGTTGGAAACAAATATCCCACTGGGGAAAAAACGGGTGGAATCAACGTTGTTTCCACTAGGGATGGGCATGAGTACTCGAATGGACGTCAAAGCGCAATCCTGAACCAGAGATTATTTGGTTGAATGTGCTTTGTGGATGCCCAAAATGGCATGTGAAATTCTTGACAAAGTTCATGTGCATTTGCGGGGCACAACAAAGAAGAAACGAAGCCAAGCATCACACAGTCCTTCTCCCTAAATTCCTTTTCCCCTCCCTGTCTCATTCGCTCAATTGTGTTCCGACTGCTCCCTAAACGCATGCATGCTGATTGCACACACAAGCTCCTGTTAGGACTACAAAAATAAATGACTATAAAAATGGATCTAACTAATGGAATACACAAGCTACATTCCTTGCCAAATGACAAAAGTTTTATCACAAATTCAAAATGGACTGGTTGATTGAAGTAGGAAAATACACTGAGTGTACAAAACATTTCCATGACGTAGACTGACCAGGTGAAAGCCATGATCCATTTTAGAATTGGTTAGCCTAAACATAGACTGGTTTTATACTGAAAATACACAAACCTGCTCACCAAACAGATGTCATTGCCATATGTTATCACCATGCAGTATTCAATGTGCTCATACCTTCTCTTAGCCTCTACTCTGAAAAGACACATTGTGTGCCAACGAAATCAGCGGACCTTAATTTGAGCTATTCTATGTGTCAGAGGCTGCTAAATTAGCTATTCAACACATGTTGACAGGGCCTCTGCGATGGTTTAGTGTGACTCCAAAATGGCTGCTCTGTGCCAAATGTGACCACTGTGGTCTTCTGTATGTGAAAAGGGAAATCAGTAGAGGGTATTTGTAGTTGAGCACTGACATCAATCCTGTACAGCAAACTTCTGTTTCCCATGATTGGGAACCTATGTCATTTGGCATGTAGACCAACACGCATCCACTTACCGACCCACACCGTGTGAGCGAAGGTTCGCGTCCCCCTCTTCACCACATAGGTTTAGTCACTGTGGGTCGCTATGCCAAGGAACCCACGCTAGCCTAGTTAATGTGGAGAATGCTGGGGTGGTTCTGGGTTTATAGCCTTATTCATGGGTGCATTAGACCACTGTTGGTTAGGCTCCTGAGTCACTCTGCAGTCTATAGCAGCTGCAGTCAGCTGGGTTAATAGGAGACTGATGTCCTCCATCCGCTGGGCTGTGTGAGTCAGTGAGTCAGTTCAGTGAGTGGACATACTTTAGTAATCACAGGATGTAAATGAGAGCTCCAGGGTCACGACCTGCAATCCGCAGCCATTTGTGTGCGACCCTGTGCGCATGAATGGATGTGCGGCGGGGGCGTATTTGCGGGCGCAAGACGCATCGACCACATGACATTAGTCAGCGCTGGTTGTTAGCGATGGGCGCAAGACGCATCGACCACATGCCATTAGTCTGGAATGGATTGAAGGGAAATTCATCTGTCACGGGTTCCCATCACTGCAAGGGGGTTTCTTTAGGAGAGATGGTAAAACCATGATGATACAGTTAGCTGACAAGGCCGGTTATAATTCAAACCCCCAGATGGTTCCGAACCGATGAGGCTCTGAAGCTCATAAACAAGCTTCAGTGGAATAGCCATTTGTAACACAGAGTTGTTAGCAGCACCTTTATATGAAGTACCATTAGGCTGTTAGCGTTACTATGTAACAAACAACCTTAGATGATTGACAGCTCTTTTTTTCATTAGTGTCTATATTACACATCCATTGTAGGCTGTTTGAATATTCTAAACAATTTGAGACTATGGGGAAAAGGCTATTTAAGAAAGGGATAAGTATAGAGATAAGTTCTCACACTATACTGTAGCTCCGCAGCTTCTCTGTCGCCTCACCATCTCACCGCCTCAACCCCTGTGGAGCCCCACGCATCTGGTTCTATTTAGAGCTCATCTGCTTGTGTTGTGCTGCTATGTTATGACAGTAAAGCGACTGAGGAGATTATGCTAGGAGGATGTTTGCCCCCCCCCCCCCCCCCCCCCCCCGCACGTCTTCCTCAGTCATGGGTCAGCGGCCCGTTGCAGTATCCTGCCCAGGCTGTGCGTTGAAAAGGCAGAGGTTATTAGCCTGTGTGTTTGCCGCTCAGCTGTGCTTTTGAGTATCTCCCTCCCGTTGTTTACGTACTGGGCCATCACTGCTGCAGCGCACCGCTCATGTTGTTCGTCTCTTGTTTTTTTTTCTCTCACAGGAAGTTTGCAGAGGATTGCAAAACTAATTGTGAAAAAATCTGAGGGGGGTTTCAACCCCCTGACCCTCCCCCAACTGCACAACCCCTCCGTACTTATCGGATCGGACCCTCTGAATTCTTCACCTCTGTTGGGAGGAACCAAAGATCGACTGGGCCATTTGACGGTGTAACCAATAACCATCCATCTGTACTGATACAGAAAGTGAGTACTGTCACCATTATTCTTCCCTCTTCATGTCTAAATTTCAGACGTAGAAACTTGGCTTGGAAACAGGATCCAAGTAGTCTAACCCATGGGTTTAGATGGAGTATGACGTCAAACATGCTGGCTGTAATAAATGCTGACTCGTATCTAATGGGTGTTCTATAGCTCAAAGGTCACAGAGTGGTGTGCTATGATGCCTGCAGTTGATGTTTCAATGGCCTTCCGGATAACACCCGTAGCTGACTATATAAGCCCTCACATCATGAAGTGATTGTTGCCCGCTGTGGTAATGAGCCCTTCAGGACTTTCATTTGAAACCTTACCTGTATAGGCCCGGCTTTGATGGACAACCGCCCTCACTGCTTTATATAACAACACAGCTGCAATTCTGTCTCTGTCACCCTTTTCACTCCCTGGTGCCTGTATTTTCAGCCTTTTGATGGGACGAGGGTTCACATTGGACACACCTGCGTTCATACCCCTTGATGTGCATTGGCTTTGTACTGATAGCCCTCTTTTGGCCGGCTATGTATACAAACAGCACGGGCCATTGTGTAGCGTTGTGCATCAATCAAAGTGAGTGCAAGCCAGCCACTTGCATTGTTGTCAAATATGTTAGCAGGCAAACAATGCATTAGGGTTTGGTGTGCAGGCCATGTAGAAAGAGGATATAGGTGTTGTGCTCAATTGGTCACTGGCAGAGTAGTTGGGTGTCTACAGCTGGCTCTGATATGGTTTGCCATTTTCTGCTTTTCATTAGGGCTGCCACAAACGGTAAAATGGGAAGGAACACCAGTCAGTGGGAGCATAGGCATGTAATGTGATCAGACGGAGCACTGAATGGCGAGAATTGTCACAGCAAACACTGTGTGTGTGTGTGTATATGAGAGGACTGTGTCTCACATTGCTTTCATACCTTGTCACCCACTCATTTCGCAATAAAGCACTGTCCCCGTCCCACTGGCCTCACACACTGGCACAAATGTGTGATATTCTATTCATATTTCCATGCATCGCTGCAAAGGTTGTTTCACTGCTTTTTCTAGTGAAAGATGGTAAGAAATAAGCTCTGATTTGTAGTGTACACTCCTTTAATGCCTTGGTTGGCACCAGTTTATTGCCCTGTCCCAAACCTCACTACTCTATAACAGCTCATATAAGACATTCATCCAACCGTTTCCATTGCCACTGGAGGGTCTTAACTGATCTGTCTGATAACTCGAAAACACTAATTCCATCCTCAAAACTGAACCCCCTTTCATCCTTAAGACTCAGTCAATCTTACCAAACACTATAAACCCGTATGTCACGTCCTGACCATAGTGCTTATGTGTTTTGCTTGTTTTAGTGTTGGTCAGGACGTGAGCTGGGTGGGCATTCTATGTTGTGTGTCTAGTTTGTCTGTTTCTGTGTTCGGCCTAATATGGTTCTCAATCAGAGGCAGCTGTCAATCGTTGTCCCTGATTGAGAATCATATATAGGTGGCTTGTTTTGTGTTGGGGATTTGTGGGTGGTTGTTTCCTGTCTCTGTGTTTTGTCTGCACCAGAAAGGACTGTATCGGTAAGCCACGTTTGTTATTTTGTAGTTTTGTAAGTGTTCACGTTTTCGTCTGTCATTAAATATGTTGAACACGGAATACGCTGCGTCTTGGTCCGATCCCTGCTACACCTCCTCTTCAGACGAAGAGGAGGAAGGCTGCCGTTACAGAACCACCCACCAAACTCGGACCAAGCAGCGTGGCTACGGGCAGCAGCAGCAGCAGCGGCCCACTACACAGGACTCCTGGACATGGGAGGAAATTCTGGAGGGAAAAGGACACTGGGCTCACATTGGAGAATATCGCCGCTCTCGTGAAGAGATGGAGGCAGCTAAAGCCCAGGAGCGGTGGTATGAGGAGGCAGCACGGAAGCGTGGCTGGAAGCCCGAGAAGAAATCCCAAACATTTCTTGGGGGGGGGGGGGGCTAAAGGGTAGTGTGGCGAAGTCAGGTAGGAAACCTGCGCCCACTTCCCATGCTTACCGTGGAGAGCGGGAGTACGGGCAGACACCGTGTTATGCGGAAGAGCGCACGGTGTCTCCTGTACGTGTGCTTAGCCCGGTGCGGTACATTCCAGCTCCACGTATCGGCCGGGCTAGAGTGAGCATTGAGCCAGGTGCCATGAAGCCGGCTCAACGCGTCTGGTCTCCAGTGCGTCTCCTAGGGCCGGCATACATGGCACCAGCCTTACGCATGGTGTCCCCGGTTCGCCAACACAGACCAGTGCGGGTTATTCCACCTCCCCGCACTGGTCGGGCTACGGGGAGCATTCAACCAGGTAAGGTTGGGCAGGCTCGGTGCTCAAGGGAGCCAGTACGCCTGCACGGTCCGGTATATCCGGCGCCACCTTCCCGCCCCAGCCCAGTACCATCAGTGCCTACACCACGCACCAGGCTTCCAGTGCGTCTCCAGAGCCCTGTTCCTCCTCCACGCACTCTCCCTGTGGTGCGTGTCTCCAGCCCAGTACCTCCAGTTCCGGCACCACGCACCAAGCCTCCTGTGTGTCTCCAGAGCCCTGTACGCACTGTTCCTTCTCCCCGCACTCGCCCTGAGGTGCGTGTCTCCAGTCCGGTACCACCAGTGCCGGTACTACACACCAGGCCTATAGTGCGCCTCGAGAGTCCAGTGTGCCCTGTTCCTTCTCCCCGCACTAGCCTTGAGGTGCGTGTCTCCAGTCCGGTACCCACCAGAGGCGCAGTTCCGGCACCACGCACCAGGCCTACTGTGCGCCTCAGCAGGTCAGAGCTGCCCGTCTGCCCAGCGCCGCCTGAGCTGCCCGTCTGCCCAGCGCCGCCTGAGCTGCCCGCCTGCCCAGCGCCGCCTGAGCTGCCCGCCTGCCCAGCGCCGCCTGAGCTGCCCGCCTGCCCAGCGCCGCCTGAGCTGCCCGCCTGCCCAGCGCCGCCTGAGCTGCCCGCCTGCCCAGCGCCGTCTGAGCTGCCCGCCTGCCCAGCGCCGTCTGAGCTGCCCGCCTGCCCAGCGCCGTCTGAGCTGCCCGCCTGCCCAGCGCCGCCTGAGCTGCCCGCCTGCCCAGCGCCGCCTGCGCTGCCCGCCTGCCCAGCGCCGCCTGCGCTGCCCGCCTGCCCAGCGCCGCCTGCGCTGCCCGCCTGCCCAGCGCCGCCTGCGCTGCCCGCCTGCCCAGCGCCGCCTGAGCTGCCCGCCTGCCCAGCGCCGCCTGAGCTGCCCGCCTGCCCAGCGCCGCCTGAGCTGCCCGCCTGCCCAGCGCCGCCTGAGCTGCCCGCCTGCCCAGCGCCGCCTGAGCTGCCCGCCTGCCCAGCGCCGCCTGAGCTGCCCGCCTGCCCAGCGCCGCCTGAGCTGCCCGCCTGCCCAGCGCCGCCTGAGCTGCCCGCCTGCCCAGCGCCGCCTGAGCTGCCTGCCTGCCCAGCGCCGCCTGAGCTGCCCGCCTGCCCAGCGCCGCCTGAGCTGCCCGCCTGCCCAGCGCCGCCTGAGCTGCCCGCCTGCCCAGCGCCGCCTGAGCCGCCCGCCTGCCCAGCGCCGCCTGAGCCGCCCGCCTGCCCAGCGCCGCCTGAGCCGCCCGCCTGCCCAGCGCCGCCTGAGCCGCCCGCCTGCCCCGCGCCGCCTGAGCCGCCCGCCTGCCCAGCGCCGCCTGAGCCGCCCGCCTGCCCAGCGCCGCCTGAGCCGCCCGCCTGCCCAGCGCCGCCTGAGCCGCCCGCCTGCCCAGCGCCGCCTGAGCCGCCCGCCTGCCCGGCGCCGCCTGAGCCGCCCGCCTGCCCAGCGCCGCCTGAGCCGCCCGCCTGCCCAGCGCCGCCTGAGCCGCCCGCCTGCCCAGCGCCGCCTGAGCCGCCCGCCTGCCCAGCGCCGCCTGAGCCGCCCGCCTGCCCAGCGCCGCCAGAGCCGCCCGCCTGCCCCGAGCCGCCAGAGCCGCCCGCCTGCCCCGAGCCGCCAGAGCCGCCCGCCTGCCCCGAGCCGCTAGAGCCGCCCGTCTGTCCCGAGCCGCTAGAGCCGCCCGTCTGTCCCGAGCCGCCCGTCTGTCCCGAGCCGCTAGAGCCGCCAGCCAGTCAGGAGCCGCCAGAGCCGCCAGCCAGTCAGGATCCGCCAGAGCCGCCAGCCAGTCAGGAGCCGCCAGAGCCGCCAGCCAGTCAGGAGCCGCCAGAGCCGCCAGCCAGTCAGGAGCCGCCAGAGCCGCCAGCCAGTCAGGAGCCGCCAGAGCCGCCCTCCAGTCATGAGCCGCCCTCCAGTCATGAGCTGCCCTCCAGTCATGAGCTGCCCTCCAGTCATGAGCTGCCCTCCAGCACTGCTTTGCTTTATCTTGGCCAGGTCGCAGTTGTAAATGAGAACTTGTTCTCAACTGGCTTACCCGGTTAAATAAAGGTGAAATAAAAATAAATGTAAACATTATTAAAGTGACCAGTGATTCCATGTCTAGGGTTGAGTAACTGTGGGTAGCTGGCTATCTAACAGTCTGATGGCCTTGAGATAGAAATGGTTTTTCAGTCTCTTGGTCCCAGCTTTGATGCACCTGTACTGACCTTGCCTTCTGGATGATAGCGGGGTGAACAGGCCGTGGCTCGGGTAGTTGATCTTTTTGGCCTTCCTGTGACATCGCTGTAGGTGTCTTGGAGGGCAGGCAGTGTGCCCCTGGTGATGCGTTGGGCAGACCGCACCACCCTCTGGAGAGCTCTGTTGTTGCGGGCGGTGCAGTTGCCGTAACAGGCGGTGATACAGCCCGACAGAATGCTCTCAATTGCGCATCTGTAAACGTTTGTGAGGTTCATAGGGGCCAAGCCAAATTCCTTCAGCCTCCTGAAGTTGAAGTGGTGCTGTTGCGCCTTCACCACGCTGTCTGTGTGGGGGCACCATTTCAGATTGTCAGTGACATGTACGACGAGGAACTTGAAGCTTTCCACCTTCCCCACTGCGGTCCCATTGATGTGGATAGGGGCATGCTCCCTCTGCTTTTTCCTGAAGTCCACGATCAGCTCCTTCGTTTTGTTGACGTTGAGGGGGAGGTTATTTTCCTGGTACCACTCCGCCAGGGCCCTCATCTCCTCCCTGTAGGCTGTCTCGTCATTGTTGGTAATCAGGCCTACTATGGTTGTGTCGTCTGCAAACTTGATTGAGTTGGAGGCATGTGTGGCCACGCAGTCATGGGCGAACAGGGAGTACAGGAGGGGGCTGAGCATGCACCCTTGTGGGGCCCCAGTGTTGAGGATCAGCGAAGTGGAGATGTTATTTCCTACCTTCACCACCTGGGTGCCGGCCCGTCAGGAAGTCCAAGACCCAGTTGCACAGGGTGGGGTTCAGACCCAGGGCCCTGAGCTTGATGATGAGCTTGGAGGGTACTATGGTGTTGAAGGCTGAGCTATAGTCAATGAACAGCATTCTTACATAGGTATTCCTCTTGTCCAGATGGGATAGGGCAGTGTGCAGTGCAATGGCGATTGCATCGTCTGTGGATCTATTGGGGCGGTAAGCAAATTGAAGTGGGTCTAGGGTGTCATATTATAATAATAATATAAGAAATAACACACACAAAAAATGAAATACTGCAAAGTTCCTTAGGAGCTAGAAGCGGAGCTAGAAGCAGAGCTGCCATGTCTGTCGGCGCCATCTTTCCAGTCTCAAATCAACCTATATGAAATTAAAGAGCTTCCAAAAAGTTCACACACTCAGTGCTGAATACTCCCGTTAGCTAGTGTAGTGAAATTCTAGCTAATAGCACTAGTGAGTTTTCATGATAAGGCAGTTTCTGTTCTGCCGTGACTAGTGGGCTGAGTTCTGCAGCACAGATGACTGCTCTTTCGCGGCGTTATGGCATTGGCCAAATGTTACAAAGTAGCAAGGCACAGTGCCAGCTGTCAGTCAGACACATGCTGATTTCTTAAAACAGTCCCATAACTTCTTCATCAGCAAGCTGGCAAACTACCTACTCTAATTGCCATTCAAACAGGGTAGCACTGGTTGGCTCAGCTGATCGAGCATTGTTTGCCGTAGTAGCCAGTGCATCATAGCTACGGAGAGTGTAGAATTAGCAACTAGTGTTAGGTGGTTGAGCAGAATCATGATTCTTAGAGAGGAGTTCCACGTTTGTTTAGGCAGATGGCTCCTGGCAACTGTATGTCACGTTAGAATGACGCCATCTTACATGAGAAAATGCTGGAGAGTGTTCACCTCAATTAGGTCATTCTAATTCAGTTGGGTGAGAACTAAGTTCTGACACCAGTCCAAACCAGTAGTACCTCAATAAGTGTGCTGCCAGTGCTATTTTCCCCTTCCTCCTTTCTTTACTTCCTTCCTTCTTTGCTTCCTTTTCCCCACAGCCATCTTCCTCAATGTTAAAGGAGGGCATCGCCACACATGAATGTGCTGTGACAAATTGGCTTGGGGACAATGCAGATGGTGACTGGGAGGGGACTGGTTGTCACGCCATTTGGTGACATAAATTGATCTCGCGGAGCGGAACTCATGCTCCGCTTGTGTAATCCTGACTTGCTAACCCCCCTGCATACACACTTTCTCATACACACCCCTCCCTGCCTCCTTTACCCCCCCATTACTATCAATGATGTGTGCAGTGGATGCGCGCGTAACCTGTCACAGGCTCTCCGCTCCGCTACCCTGGAAAAGAAGGGACAAGGAGGGATTTGACAGAGACGAGTCAGACTAATGGTAGGTCTAGGAGACTCAGGGGTTTACAGCAATATAGGCACTGTACATGTCAGGATGTCAACAACGAGATGTTCTGTTTACACAGTTGCCGTTTTCGACATTTGAGCAACGAGTTTGTGTCTGAATGCCCGACGTCCCTGTGGACACTATTCAAATAAATCCAGTTCCTGCGTTTCAACGCAGGTTGATGCATGTTGCTTACTTTTGATTTATGCTTCAATATTTTGCTTACAGATGTAGCTTTTGTATTTTGTAACTCGACAAACTCCTGCCTCAAAGTAGTTTTTCCTCTGTTCATTGATACGATTTGCATTTATCATCTCAACCCGTAGCGTGGTGGGTGGGTGGCTAGCTTAGGATAATTGTGGGCTTTGGCTCTTTTCACCTGGAGTGTGATGGGATAACTTTCCCACGATGACTTAATATTCTGTGAACACAATGCGTTAAGCTCCGGATATTGATCCACAGATCATTGCATCCTGTGGGACTTTCCCCTGAGCATCTGTGGGATCTTCTGTGTGGGAATGCTAATGCACCCCAACCTCGACTGGTCCTTAGAGACCATGGGAGGCAACACAGTGGAGATGAGTGAGAAAGAAACGAGCTAGGCTGGAGAAGCGTTCACAATATCTCCTCTGTGTGTTCTTCCTCTCAAGGAATTAAATAGCGACGAAGCGAAAACTTTCAACTGTGTTGTTTTCATTTTGATTGCATTTTAATGTAGGCCTATAGGGAAGATGTGGAGATGTTCATATTGAAACATATCCTCTTGTTTTATGTTCCTAACTTGTTTGATAAGATTAGTACAGAATTTCTCATGGGACTCCACATGGGACCCTGACCCCAAGTTTGGGAACAAATCCAATACAACTTATTACTGAGTACCACTCTCCATATTTTCAAACATAGTGGTGGCTGCATCATGTTATTGGTATGCTTGTAATCGTTAAGGACTGGGGAGTTTTTCATGATAAAATAGAAATGGAATGCAGCCAAGCACAGGAGAAATCCTAGAGGAAAACCTGGTTCAGTCTGCTTTCCACCAGACAGGTGGAGATGAATTCACCTTTCAGGAGGACAATAAACTAAAAGGCCATATTTTCACTGGAGTTGCTTACCAAAAAGACAATGAGTGTTCCTGAATGGCCGAGTTACAGTTTTGACTTAAATCTGCTTGAAAATCTATGGCAAGAACTTAGTGGTTGTCTAGCTCTTAGAGACCTACCCAGAAAGACTTACAGCCGTAATCGCTGCCAACGGTGCTTCTACAAAGTATTTACTCAGGGGTGTGAATACTTATGTAAATTAGGTAATTCTCTATTTCATTTTCAATAAATGTGTTAAAATTTGAAAAAAAAATCACTTTTTCATTATGGGTTATTGTGTGTAAGTTTTGAATTCGGGCTGTAACACAACAAAATGTGGAAGAAGTAAAATAACTCAGGCCCTCGGCCTGTGTCGCAAGAGGGCCGAGTTAGCCGTTTGTGAGAGTGGTGAACGTGCTGTTAAAAAGGCAGATCTGGGAGGCAAATCAGAGGGATGCAGGTGATCATAACGAACAAACCACTGTTCATAATTCTCCTTGTTCGCAAAGGCAGGCGCGATTAGAATGTTCAAATAAATTATTTTAGCGTTCTGAGCTTTGATGAATGCCAGGAACAATATTTAGATGTTGACCCGTAATTTATTTTCTTTATTGTGTACAAAATATATATTTTTATTTTATTACAAAAAATTGAGGTCCAACCCTCGGTGTCCTCCATATGTAGTTACGGACATGCTCTGCTTTTGTACTTTACTGAGTTCAAAGTAACTTGGCGGCCATTTTCCTTCCACATGGAATGTTAAAGGGGCCAAATAAGTGATGCAACTTCTTCATCCAGTTAACGTTCCTCTGAAAAAATATGAACTTCACACAGCATGGACTTTTTTATGAGGTGTCCTCTCAGACACTCCAGGCTGTAGGGTTCGATCCAAACCTCTCACACACACACACACACACACACACACACCCTTAAGTACTTAAGCTGTGAGGAGACAAGCAGCACTCCCTCTGTGATAACAGCTCTACTGTCAACAAGACTATCTGCAGACCTTACTCCCCCAAACCCTAGGACTCTCTCACTCCGTAAAATCTAGCCAAATGAAAGCTGCAGGCAGAAACATGTAAATAAATCCTCTCACCAAAGTGGAAGAGAAATGCCTCTACAACCACAGAATGAGTTCTACAATGTCAACAGCAAGGTTGGTTATGTATGGCCTATCTGACCTCCACTACCCTCTGTCCTACTCTCTCTCCTCTTCTCCTTTCCTCCTCTCCTCACCGTCAGTTCTGGATGAGGACATCAGTCAGGTAGGAGATGCAGGTTTCCTGATTTGTGTTTTGCTATACCCCACTAAACCACCTCCCAGGGTGTTTCTTTTCCAGACTCTTTGTTTGAGGTCTAAATAAATACTGAAAGTGCTCTCATTTCAGAAAGTGGCTATATGATGCTTGTTGGCTCTAAAAGTAGGAGTCCTGGTTTTGTTGCAGATTTAGAAAGTCCTAAAGCCTTTGCGATGTTTTACGTGAAACTAATGAAAGAAAATTCAGTACATTAATGAATGCAGGTTTGCCTTTAACTATGCACTGTAAGGTAATGGGACTTGTTTGTTTTTGCCATTTGACTTAAGACATGTACTGAGCTTTCTTGGAATGTAACTTCATGTATGCAAATGTGTTCAGCTATTGAATAATGTTCACTTTGAGGGGAAAAATCAAAATTCATTTAATCATCTTAAAGTTCATATTTGCTTATTAAAATTACATCACTTTCACCCTTCAGATAACTCCTGAACAAATTCAAATTGATTTACTTGGACAGTTGGCTGTCATCCAAAATAGCTACTTTAGTTTTAATAGGAAGTCCTTTTTTAGCTTTTGGCTGTTTGCACTTGTCATCTTGACATTGCCCCGTGTCTGTGCTTTTTCAGTGCAGGGCATCGAGGTGAACCTAGAATGCTTTTAAAATCTACATAATTGGTGGGCGCACATGCATGCACACACGCACACGTGCGCGCACTGTCCTTAAAGTACAGTACATTCTGAGAGAATAGGAATTCTGATTTGATGTTGAACAGTAGAACATGAGTGTGGGTGAAGTCTTTCATCTGCCATCTGCATTATCATGTCAATATTGTCAACATTAATCCGCATCAGCCTGTTTCACACTTGACCTTTCTTGATTGACTTGACTACTTACACCCTTGGCTTGGCTGCCTAAGAGGCTAGAGCATAAGACTAACAACACCAGGAAATCAGCTACAAATGACTTTAATTTAAGAAATCTGTTCCCAATCTGTTTTTGCATGGATTCCGCATCGCGGTTAACTTTTACCAGCTAGGACCACTCTCTCTTGTCCCGGAATCTCGCTCCACGGTGGATGGAAAGTGTTTTTTCTCTCTGGAAAAGTTCGGCAAAAAGCTGGCTTTAGGCTAAAAACAAACTGCTAACTGCTAGCCTCCGGGCCCAAACCCACCTGTCTCTCATGGCTTCGCTCGCCCCTGGATGTACCACCTGCCAGTACCTGAGCCAGAGAGTCGCTGAGCTGGAGGGGAGAGTATCTGTCTTGCGCCAGATCAAGGAGGACGAAGAACTCCTGGACTCCATGGTTATACAAACCACCTCCAAAATCGACGACGTCACCTGCCCCTGGCTCGGCACCTCCACTTCTGGGGAGCCTGTAACTGTGAAACTCCATTCGGTTCCCTTAAATGAGCCATGGCCCAGACTAGGAGCTAAACCGAAGGGCCTGGTCTGTTCCACCCCTTCTACTCCGCCTCAGGATGCCTGGATTGCTGTCCGGGGAGGAAAGCACTCCAGGAAACGGAATCCATCAAATGTTTCGGAGGTGCTACAATTGGGGAGGAGATTCAAGGTCCTGGAAGACCTGGAAGTGCATTCCAATCATACTGTACAGGGTCCCTCCGCTTCATCTCTACTGCTGCCATCTCACTCTCAGGTGGAAGTGCCCAAGCACACTCATCTGCGCTCCTTGCCTGCCACTAGGTCGTCAGTCTCAGCTGCTAGCCCCCCTCAACCTGCTAGGAGGCAGATCACCCGGGAGAGGCCACGTCATTTACCCAATAAACCCATCTGTAGTCCTTCCGTTCTCGTGGTGGGTTCATCCATGGTCCGAAACGTTTCAATCCGGAAAGCTGAGACCTTCTGCTACCCTGGCGCTAGGATCTCTGACCTAGATTCCATGCTACCGCTACTTATTAGCAAGCACTCCGCCGCTTCAACTGTCATTGTCCATGTTGGGTCAAATGACATTAAACTCCAGCAGTCAGAGAAATTGAGAGACGATTTTAAAACATTGATAAATACGCTGCTGGAATCTGGGAAGCAGTGTGTTGTTTCCGGTCCATTTCCATCCCCACGCTACACGGATATGGTTTTTAGTCGTATACGCCAATTACACACCTGGCTTAAGGGATACTGCTGCACGATGAGAATTCCTTTTGTGGATAACTTTGCAGCTTTTACAGACCGACCAGGTCTATTTCTTCGGGACAATTTACATCTTAACAGGTATGGCTCCAGCATCCTCTCCACCAACATGTCTCTTACTCTTGCCTCATGTAGAGCCTTTGATACCTGACGTTGTGTATTCTCGGGGGTTGACTTTTGGGATTGTACGCTCCCCTATCAGACTATGTTCAATGCTCCTCTCCCAGTTTCATTAATTAGTTCCTCAATTGCAAATATGGAACAAACTACAGTTAACAACCCTTCTGCAATTCCTAGTTTATTGTCCAATCACCGTATTGCGAATACTACTCACATGCAGAGAGGTATTGTTAGTAGTAATCTTGTCCCCATAAAATTGAGCTCTGTCAATAGCTCGAAAATGGTTTATTGCTCATCTAGTGCAGCTTCAGGTGCTACCTTGGATACTCCATCTGATATGAATTCCCGTAGCAATGGTATTGGAATAATTCATTTGAATGCTAGAAGCCTGATCCAAAAGTTGGACTTTATTGAAATTTTGGTCTCACAATCAAATGTTGACGTTCTGATTGTATCTGAATCGTGGCTGTGTGATTCTGTGCCAGATTCAGATGTTCAGTTGATTGGATACAATATTTATAGAACTGATAGAGTTGGTAGAGGTGGTGGTATTGCGATTTATGTTAAATGCTGCTTAAATGTTTCTGTGTCCATATCAACCTCTGTCTCAAAGCAATATGAATGTCTAGTTTTAAACGTGGTACTTGGTAATAATGCTCATTTAACTCTAGCAGGGGTATATCGCCCCCCCTCAGCTCCTCCTTGTACTCTATGCAATTTATCTGATATACTGTCTAATTATGCAAACTCTGAATTACTGATTTTGGGAGATTTTAACCTGGATTGGCTCTCACCAGTATCCGATAAATTAAAAGGCATTTGTACTGAGCTAAATCTAACTCAGCTGATAACTAAACCAACCCGTCCCAACTTTAAGAACCCAGTAAAATCCACTCTACTAGACATTATTCTAACAAATACCCCCCATAAATACACAGCCAGTGGGGTTTTTGCAAATGATATCAGTGACCACTGCCCTATTGCTTGTATTAGAGATACCAGGCTGAAACACTCTGATCCCTGTATAATCTCTAAGAGAAATTATAAACATTTCTCACAGCAAGCTTTTATCCTTGACTTATATCACTCTGAGCTTTTATCCACTTGCTGCTTTCTGGACCCGGTTTTAGCCCTTGCTTTTTTCTCTTCTATTGTTACCTCTATGTCTGATAAACATGCCCCGCTTAAGAATCACAGAGTAAGAAACCGAACCAGTTCTTGGTTCTCTCCTGAATTGTCAGGTCTTTTCCTGCAAAAGAATCGGGCCTGGGCCTTGGCGAGGAAAACAGGTACTCCAGCTGATTGGCTGTTTTTTAGGCAATTGAGAAATAAATGTACTGCAGCTGTCAAAAAGGCAAAATCAAATTACTTCCTTAATGCTATGACAGATTCTGCAGGAGATCCTGCAAAATTCTGGAAAACCGTTAATTCACTGAAACGGGGGAATTCTGCTGTTTCTCTTCCTAAGCAAATTACCTCAGACTTCTGTATTCTAACTGTAAAAAATGATATTTGTGATGCTTTTAATAAGCATTTCATCTCTGCTGGTTTTTTATTTGAAAGGAAAAGTGGACTTTGTGGTACTGGCCAGTTAGTTGATTTTTCGTCTTGCTTTTCAACCGTTACTCTGAAAAATGGTAACCCTGTTTTTAGTTTCCAGAAAATAACTGAAGCAGAGGTTCTAATTGCCCTGTGTGCCATTGATACTAAGAAATCCTTAGGCGCTGACAATTTAGACCCGTACTTACTTAAGTGTGCTGCACCTATTTTTGCTGGTCCAGTAACACACATTTTTAATCTAACATTAAGCACAGGAAATATCCCTAAGGTGTGGAAAGCAGCTTTTGTTCTGCCATTACATAAGGGAGGTGACGGTAGTGATTTGGATAACTATCGACCCATCTCTAGGCTCCCTTGTCTGGTAAAGATTCTAGAATCTATAGTCAACAAACAGTTACAATCTTTTCTTTCTGCTAACAGTATTCTTAGTACCAATCAATCTGGTTTTAGATCTAAACACAGTACCACATCGGCCACTATGCTTGTTGTAAATGATATTGCAAATGCCTTAGACGATAGAAAACACTGTGCTGCGTTGTTTGTAGATTTGTCAAAAGCTTTTGACACTGTAGACCATGCTATCCTTTTGAGTAAGCTGTCATCTATAGGACTGGGCACTGATGCCTGCCGATGGTTTTATGACTATCTTAAAGATAGAACTCAAGCCGTCATGGTCGATGGGGTCAAGTCTGACCCCTTAGTTACTTAAAGGGGTCCCTCAGGGTTCAATAATTGGCCCACTATTGTTCTCACTTTATATAAACAACATTGGTGATGATGTCAGATATTGTAAATTCCATTTATATGCAGATGACACAGTTATGTACTCTATTGCTCCAACAGCGGACCAAGCTTTAATGCAGTTGGAGTCTGATTTTAGGATACTACAGGGGTCTCTTTTACAGCTTAAACTTGTTTTAAACGCTAAGAAAACAAATGTCATGTTTTTTTCTAGGTCTAAACTCCCAGTTAGAAACACGTTTGTAATCACTAGCTTGGATGGTACTCAAATCAATAAGGTCTCTGCATATAAATACTTAGGGGTATGGTTAGATGATAGGCTTTCTTTTAAAAAACATGTTACTGAATTGGGAAAAAAGCTCAAATTCAAGATAGGATTCCTTTACAGAAACAGGGCTTGTCTGTCCTCTGTAAATAGGAAAAAAATTGTGCAGGCTACTTTTATGTCCGTTTTAGATTATGGTGATATTATCTATATGCATGCATCGGCAAACACATTAAAACCACTGGATGCTATTTACCATTGTGCACTCAGGTTTATCACGGGTGATAGTTACAGAACTCATCACTGTATCCTATATCAACATGTGGGTTGGGTCTCTCTATCTGTGAGGCGAGAGCAACATGCTCTCTTGTTTATTTATAAAGCACTTCTTTTAAAACTACCTCCATATATATCATCATTAATTTCCACAAGATGTACTAATTTTAAAACCAGATCACAGATGTGGATTACATTAGACTCCTGCGGTCTCCACAGAGTTGGGTAGGACTGCCTTCAGTTCCTTTGCACCTTATTTATGGAACAAACTGCAGATCCAACTTAAGTTAGACACTCTGGTGTCCCTTGCCCATTTTAAAATGTTTATGGAGGATCAATATGATGTTGTCTGTGATTGTTTCTGTTGAATTGTGTATGTTTTGAAATGTTCTTGTCTGTATGTCTAAAACTGTACATGTCAACATGTTTACACAGGGCACAGCCGTAAAAGAGATCTAGGTCTCAGTCTGTTTTCCCTGTTAAAAAAAAAATAAAAAATAAAAAAAAATATTCCTGCGCATAATAGAGAAACACGTGATCATATACAAATGTACGCAAGGTTTGAAATTATTGTTTTCGTCAACAATTATGCATTATATATCCACAAATGTATGTGGACACCCCTTCAAATTAGTGGATTCGGCTATTTCAGCCACACCCGTTGCTGACAGGTGTATACAATCGAGCAAACAGCCATCTCCATAGACCAACATTGGCAGTAGAATGGCCTCACTAAAGAGACTTACAACGTGGCACCGTCATAGGATGCCACCTTTCCAACAAGTCAGTTCGTCAAATATCTGCCCTGCTAGAGTTGCCCCGGTCAACTGTAAGTGCTGTTATTCTGAAGTGGAAACATCTAGGAGCAACAACGGCTCAGCCGCAAACTGGTAGGCCACACAAACTCACAGAATGGGACCGCTGAATGCTGAAGCGCGTAGCCTGTAAAAATCGTCTGTCCTTAGTTGCAACACTCACTACTCAGCACAATAACTGTTTGTCAGGAGCTTCATTACATGGGTTTCCATGGCCGAGCAGCCGCACACAAGTCTAAGATCACCATGCACAATGCCAAGCGTCAGCTGGAGTGGTGTAAAACTCGCCGCCATTGGATTCTGGAGCAGTGGAAACGCGTTCTCCGGAGTGATGATTCACGCTTCACCATCTGGCAGTCCGATGGAAGAATCTGGGTTTGGCAGATGCCAAGAGAACGCTACCTGCCCGAATGTATAGTGCCAACTGTAAAGTTTGGTGAAGGAGGAATAATGGTCTGGGGCTGTTTTTCGTGTTTTGGGCTAGGTCCCTTAGCTCCACTGAAGGGAAATCTTAATGCTACAGCATTCAATGACATTCTAGATGATTCTGTGCTTCCAACTTTGTGGAAATAGTTTGGGGAAGGCCCTCCTGTTTCAGCATGACAATTAGCCCGTGCGCAAAGCGAGGTCCATACAGAAATTGTTTGTCGAGAGCGTTGTGGAAGAACTTGACTGGCCTGCACAGAGCCCTGACCTCAACCCCATCGAACACCTTTGGGATGAATTGGAACGTCGACTGCGAGCCAGGCTTAATTGCCCAACATCCGTGCCCAACATCCGTGCCTGACCTCAGAAATGCTCTTGTGGCTGAATGGAAGCAAGTCTCCACAGCAATGTTCCAACATCTAGTAGAATGCCTTCCCAGAAGAGTGGAGGCTGTTATGGCAGCAAAGGGGAGACCAACTCCATATTAATGCACCACATTTTGGAATGAGATGTTCGACGAGCATTTGACTTTTGATCATGTAGTGTATCTGTTTGGGCTTCTTGCGGTCAATTTGCTGTCTACAAATTATTTGTATTTATGTTCCGGCCCCCCGACCATCCGCTAGTTGATGTTCCCTGGGCTATAGGGATAGAGGACTTTCCCTCTATCGTCTGTATATTTTCTGTTTGTTAAATGCCAGCCACTAAAAGATGTAAATATAATGAGACTCCTATGGGTCACAGTAACTCACAGTTATTAACTTTTTGCTACCCAGGAATGTGTGTGATGAAGCTCAGCACTGGATGCAGGCAGCCAACCGGCTTAGAGCACGGCTGTATCAGTCCAGGACTCAAAGCTTCAGGCCTAAAGGACACAATGTGGTCCATCACTGAGCTCTGATTAAAAGTGTGCGTGTCATGGACAGGGCAGTGGTGACATATGGCTGTGGAGCTTTAGCACACAGAAAAGACATCTGCACTGCCAATCCCAGGAATGAAGAAAAAATAACAGATTAAAGTGTATCTCTACCCGGGAGAGAGACTAAATCCATGAGCATGGCTAATTTTAGATGGCACAGGGATGTAACGTAATGGAAGGTAGTCGTCACTATTGCTACTTCCAGACTTTAATTGACATGGAATTTCAACACAAAGGAAGCTACTTTTGTCTTTTTACTGTATGATTAGTCATTTAATAGGATAGACTCAAATGTAATTGTACCCTCTCCCAAAATAAATAATATTGCTAGTTTCTACTCTGGAAGACAATTTGAACATTAGATCATTTTTATTTGGGTTGTAACTATACCTGGGCCTCGTTAGAGATGTCAGTCTATTTCGATTGAAACTTAACTATCGTAGGGTTATGGTGTAAGAGACCTGACTTGCAAAGTCGACCTTCGCTTTACAAGGCATCACTTGCTATTTGGGGATTTTATGAACCCTAACGCCCAGGCGTAGCACTGTATGGAATGTTTTGACGGGTCCATTTAAAAGTGTGTGTGTGTATATGCACAGTTTCAAATGGATTTGATTTGGATGAATGCCAGACCACAAATTTGAAAGATTTAAGAGGGGAAAAAATGGGTGCAGTCATGAAATGAACATTTTATTGCATGTTTACACATTTTGACTTTGCGCTAATGTAGTCTGTTGGGCAGATTTGTGTAAATAAACAATACAACTATCAGAAGGAGCTGTTTTATAGCACGTAGAGTTGAGTTCGCCTCAGCTTTTCATGCTTCAGTTTTCTTCAAATCATATTTCCCTTATTTTCAAAGTAATATTGACCATCCAAATAATTAGTAGCATGTTATCTTGGTCATTCAATGTAAGACCTAGGTCAGATTGAGAAGTGAACCATGAAAATTATATTTAGAAATCCATTAAAAGCTATTTTGATGCCGCCTTAATGACAACTTGAAAATCGAATATCCTGGCACACTTTATTTGGGACACCTATTTAGGAAAAGTTCATTTGTACCCCAGTACCATATTGGTTAATTTGACTCCTTAGACATCCGCAATCACCAAGCAGGGACCTGTTTATAGAGTGTCGTCTTATAGCTTTAAAAATCTCACTCCATTTAGATTTAGCTAGTTATTTTTCTAACGTGATGATTTGTAGAGCAGATACTGCAAAGGGCATCTATATTAAAAACTCTTCTCATATCCTTCTTAGTTGTTGTGCGGAATGCGTCGCACCACTTTCTATTGGAGTACAATGCAGTCTCCATTCTAGAGGACTTCCTATTCGAAAATAAATTCAATTCAAAACATGATGCAATTTAACATCAAGGTCAAGATAGCGGTACAGCGTCGCCACATTTCACATGAGGGGGGAAAGTCAACCTCTAAGTGAGCAAATGCGGTCGGTGATGATGAGGCAGCCCAGGAATAGTTTGACCAACCCTATCACCCGAGACAAATTAAAAGTGTCACCGACCTGTACGTGGCTGTTCTCACATTTCCTGTGATGTTCTATGATAAGCCAGCGCTGATATGAACAACTGCCAACAAAGGGCTGCCTGCCTGCCCGTTGAGCAGGGGGGAGAGGAGGCTTAGGGACGACAGGGTAATAGGACACCTCCAAGTATTGATTGGAGCAGAGCAGACGTCCAGACGACCCACAGGTCGTTCTGCGGCTGGCTGCTGCTATAGCTGTGGCTGTTTGTACCTTGAAGGGAGCATTTGAGAAACCTGACACAACACACAAAGCAAAAACACACGTTCACTTCCTATATACACTGAGTATACCAAACATTGAGAACACCTTCCTAATATTGAGTTGCACCCCGCCCCCGCTTTTGCCCTTAGAACAGCCTCAACTCGTTGGGCATGGACTCTACGTGATGTCGAAAGTGTTCCACGGGGATGCTGGCCTATGTTGACTCCAATACTTTCCATAGTTGTCAAGTTGGCTGGATGTCCTTTGGGTGGTGGACGATTCTTGATACAGACGGGAAACTTCTGAGCGTGAAAAACCCAGCAGCTTTGCAGTTCTTGACACAAACAGGTGCGCCTGGCACCTACTACCATACCCCATTCAAAGGCACTTACATTTTTTGAATTGCCCATTCGCCCCCTGAATGGGACGTGTACACAATCCATGTCTCAAGGCTTAAAAATCCTTCTTTAACCTGTCTTCTCCCCTTCATCTACACTGATTTGAATTTGATTTAACAAGTGGCATCTATAAGGGATCATAGCAGTCAGTCTGTCATGGAAAGAGCAGGTGTTCTTGTATACTCAGTGTATGTAGACACCTACAGAGCATTTCACCATGACACAGAAGGAGATTATTATCAAACTCTTTTACACACCCCCACAGTTGTACATTTGCCACACACAAAACACACGTTCCCTTCGTACACACGTCCAGTACACAACAAAACACAGACAATAGATACAGACACACACTCGGCGCGGTGTCACCACAGCCACAAGAGTAATAGCCTCCGGTTCCCTCCTGCACACAGACTAATGAGAATCTCAAATACGACAAGCAGAGTGCATTTATCACACACTCACACTTAATGACACCATCGCCCAGGCTTAACGGCACCCATACACCACTATCTAGCCTGTTATAGATGGGCCTGTTGGTCTCCTCTCTTTTCCATTACGGCTGCCTCCTCATACCTTCCCACCAGTGGAGGCTGCTGAGGGGAGGATGGCTCACAATAATGACTTGAAAGTAGCAAATGGATTGGCATGTATTTGATACCATTCCAGTAATTCCGCTCCAGCCATTACCACGAGCCTGTCCTCCCCAATTTAAGTGCCACCAACCTCCTGTGCTTCCCAGGGCTGCTGTGGGAGAGAAGAAGTGGGTGGTGGTAAGTCGGGGGGACGCTGGAAGCAACAGACAGCTTTTGTTTTTCTCCAAATCTCTCGCTCTCTCTGTTTTTCTGTCCATCTTTCATTCTCACCCTCGCCCTGTGGATTTGTCTAGTCTCTCTTTGTGCCTGCCGCGTTTCGCTTTTTGACTTCAGGACAACAAATGCAGATGAGTGTTTGTGCATGGACGGAGGAGCAGCGGGAGGCTCGACAGAAAAATACTACATACAGCGCTTTGATCCACACTGTGACTGTTGTTTTGTTTGAGAGTGGGCAGCGTTCTATACAACAGCTCTCACCTCATCTCGACCCTAATGGAATGTCTGTCAAGAATGACCAGTCTGGTTTATTGTTTTCTATACATTTGAAAGAAAGGGTTGCTGCATTGTACAGTATTTAGCTAGCTTGATAACTCATTGATCGTGCTTTGTGAACTGTAGTCAGTGTCTCAACTGAATGGTAGAATGGCTGGATACACAGGCTGTTTTATACTGTATGTCCATCATAAAGATCTATCTAGAAGGAGAAAATGTGTGAACACTTGATACCAGCGTCATAACATGCTATGGTATGGTCATAACTATATCATAATATGTCATAACAGCTGACATAACTTGTCATAACACTGTCATGACCCATATATTTACACCTGTTGTAACATATTGGGTTATTTTATGGCTGGTTGTGACATCTACATAAGTGTCAAAACCCACATTTATTCAATATTTTTTTCCCTGCCAAGAAGTTTTTTTTTTTTAAAGTCCGTTGTTGTTGTTGTAATGAATTATTTTGTCAATTTTTTCCCCATCATATTTTAGATAACTTGTAGAAAATACACTTTATGACACTGTCAAGAAGCATTATGACCATCATAGTCATATGAGCCAGATAGACCTATCACGTACATGCCCTTATGTCAGTCATCAGTCAAAAAGAGGGTGTCTTGTCCTGCTCCTAAAATCTGTTTATGCACTCATCCCAGTCATCAGCAACAGAGCATTGGGCTAGGTGCATGTCTGATTTGTGCGCAATTACAATGAAAATGTTATATGGTCAATTTCTGTAAATGTTATATAACATAAACATACTGTTTTAAAGTAGGCTATGGTGTAATGGAATGTTTTGCCTTATGTAGGTGTCATAGCCAGCCATAAAATAATGCTATATATGTCACAACCGGTCTAAATATGTGTAATGACAGTGCTATGTCCATATTATGACAAGTTATGTCAGCTGTTATGACATGGTTATGGACGTGTCATTACGTGTTATGACGCTAGGTGTCAGGTAAAGTGTTACCGAAAATGATTTGAACTCTAATTAGTTGGACTTCTAAGCAACTCCGGAGCCCCTTTAACGACTTTTGGGATTTAGCCGAAAGATAAGAGCTTATCCTCCCTAAGGGCTGCAGGATCTACAGTATCTGCACTGTGATCAGAGACTCACTTTAACAGCTCAGAGACACATTTACACACACACACACTCCAACCCTCAGTCTCCATGCCCATACTTAACCTTAGTCAACAATCTGTAGACTAGAGAAAGCATTGGTGGCACCAGCTAGTAGGGCCGGGACGATACCAGCATCGTAATATTTTTTCCGTGGCAAAAATGAAAACACCAAGCAGACAAAACACTTTGATCCTTTAAAATCCTGCTGTATGTAAAATATTGTGTGCTGTAGCTTGGGAAATGAATAAATGTGACTCTGGATGACAACATAATGTTTGTTTCCAACATTAGGACTGTTTTCCTGAAGAAGTTACATCCTCTTCATGTTTTGTTTCCTTGCCATGATAATAACGAGTATCGCGATACTGGTATGCCGGTCCTGCTCCTCAATGACTCCTTTCTCTTCCCGTGCACCTCTAGCTCTGGTCTAGTGCACCTCTAGCTCTGGTCTGGGCACCTCTAGCTCTGGTCTGGGCACCTCTAGCTCTGGTCTGGGCACCTCTAGCTCTGGTCTAGTGCACCTCTAGCTCTGGTCTAGTGCACCTCTAGCTCTGGTCTAGTGCACCTCTAGCTCTGGTCTGGGCACCTCTAGCTCTGGTCTAGTGCACCTCTAGCTCTGGTCTGGGCACCTCTAGCTCTGGTCTAGTGCACCTCTAGCTCTGGTCTAGGCACCTCTAGCTCTGGTCTGGGCACCTCTAGCTCTGGTCTGGGCACCTCTAGCTCTGGTCTAGTGCACCTCTAGCTCTGGTCTAGTGCACCTCTAGCTCTGGTCTAGTGCACCTCTAGCTCTGGTCTAGTGCACCTCTAGCTCTGGTCTAGTGCACCTCTAGCTCTGGTCTAGTGCACCTCTAGCTCTGGTCTGGGCACCTCTAGCTCTGGTCTGGGCACCTCTAGCTCTGGTCTAGTGCACCTCTAGCTCTGGTCTGGGCACCTCTAGCTCTGGTCTGGGCACCTCTAGCTCTGGTCTAGTGCACCTCTAGCTCTGGTCTAGTGCACCTCTAGCTCTGGTCTGGGCACCTCTAGCTCTGGTCTGGGCACCTCTAGCTCTGGTCTGGGCACCTCTAGCTCTGGTCTGGGCACCTCTAGCTCTGGTCTTGGGCACCTCTAGCTCTGGTCTAGTGCACCTCTAGCTCTGGTCTAGTGCACCTCTAGCTCTGGTCTGGGCACCTCTAGCTCTGGTCTGGGCACCTCTAGCTCTGGTCTAGTGCACCTCTAGCTCTGGTCTGGGCTAGTGCACCTCTAGCTCTGGTCTGGGCTAGAGTCATCAGATCCATTGTTTACTGTAATACACTATCCAGAAATAAAATATGTCCTAAAATAAAAATCATGAATAGTGTTATTCTAGTGTGCCTGTTTTGTTAGCTGTTGTTGTTTTGGCACCTTAACCTCTCAATGTTGTGTGGAGCTGTCAGTACATCTGCTGAACTGAGATTGAGTGGGATTGATTGCCTGGCTGATTCCAGATCAGTGCACTGCGAGGTCACAGACATCATCCTCATTTACAGCGACTGGTTCTTTCTCAGCACAACAGGGCTAGACTACATGTCCCCAGGACATAGTCTTGTCAGACAGGCTACCAACCCAAGCATTTTGATTGTACTTCAGACTGACACAATGTAGCCTTCAGCACACCGAGAAGAGCCCACTTCACATTCTGTGTATGAGCAGCCAATGTTCATGGACTTTCTTGAGCTGAGAAAGAAGTGCCACAGCAATAACATGAGATATATGGAGCAAAAAGCCCCCGGGGTCTCGGGGATGCCTCTCGATGATGTCATCAGCTGTGAGAAGGCGTTAATGATGTCCGGTTCATCCACTGAGGCCATTACCCCGAATGTAGGGATGCCCTGATAACCCTATGCTCGCTCGCTCGCTCGCTCTCGCGCTCTCCTGACTCTCCCTCAGGCAGTGTGTGATGGTAGTGTTAAGAGTGGCAGCCTGGTGGGTCTGAATGGGAAGGTGTTAGATTATGGGATGCATGTTGGGAATGGGGACTGTTTGTAGCCAAGACAATGATAAAGCGTTTAATCTCCACAGGAACAGTGAAGCACGCAGGCATGATAATACCATTACAGCGAGGAGCATTCTCCAGAACCCCTCCACCGCTCCTCACCTGATTTATATGTCCCTTCATCAGCATCGACTTCTCAGATTGGAAAATCATTCATTTATTAAAGAGGTCGGCCATTTTGTGCGCCAGCTGCTAAAGAACATACTGTTGTCACCAACCCGTCTTGCGTGCCCACTTCCTTTTTTAGAAATTATATTTCCTTGTGACAAGGATGGATCTGGTGGGTGACAGCAGCGTGATTGCGGACGCTATGTAACGGGCTTCCTCCTTCTCTTCATCCGAAGAGGAGTAGCAAGGATTCGACCAAAATGCAGCGTTGGAGTTATACATATTATTTATTACAAGGAACAGACGAAGACGGAAAAACTCTTGAACAACAATACAAAACAACAAACGAAGTAGACAGACCTGGACTACGAACTTACACGTAACGAAGAACGAACGAACCAGTACTGACTACAAACAAACGAACGAACGATACAGTCCCGTATGGTGCAACAAACACAGATACAGGAAACAACCACCCACAACAAACAATTTGAAAACACCTACCTTAATATGGCTCTCAATCAGAGGAAATGAAAACCACCTGCCTCTAATTGAGAACCATATCAGGTCACCCATTAACCAACATCGAAACACATAACATAGACTGCCCACCCAAACTCACGCCCTGACCGACTAACACATACAAAATAACAGAAAACAGGTCAGGAACGTGACACGCTATTTATCTTCCTTTCACAACTACTCTGTCTCTAATGTTACGCCTGAGTCCTTGACTGGGTGCTTTCTACATGTTTTCACACGTATCAGTGTGTGCTTGTCCTGCATCATAAGGGCTCTATCTATGGCTCTGACAAACATGGTACAGGTCCTTCAAACAGAATGAAAGAAATATATTGAATTGGCACAATGCACCTGAGATGAGTAAATTGAGGGGTTTGATTCATCTTCCTTCACTACCTCTAAAGTTCACTCACAAATGAAACCTAACTCCGGAACACCGTGACACTCCAAATTCACTTCGATAATTTATGTGTCTTCCAACTTTCAGAATTGGAATGCAGAGATTGAAGTGCAAACAGTGCACCCATCTAATTGGTGCCTGGAGAGGTTCCATTTGCTAGAGAGCATAGAGAAAGATGGAGATCAAAGAGCTTTCTGTTAATAGAGATGTTGCACTCTCTCATTGTTCCCCACCTTAAATACGGAGACGGATACAAAGGCATCATGAGAGCATCATCACAGCAGTCCTCAGCTCAAGCACCATTCAGTGCCTTAAAGAAAGGTTGCTCTCCACATGTTTTAAAACATATTATTTACTTAATTGACCCCGTTTCTAAGGGGCTCAGTCTCAATACCTCTCCTTGTAATGCCATGGTATTGAAGGGTAGAAAGAAAATACCAAAGAACACTCCGTCTCCTTCATGAATTGTTCCTTTCGTTATGTTAGAACATTAGTTATTAAACCTAGTGTACAGTTCAAGGTTGACCATAACCGTAAATGTTGTTTTTTCCATTTTTCTCATCGCTCTGCAGTGAGCATAATTATTGTTGTCCTTCAGAATCAGCCTGGCACCGATACGCTGATAGACAGGCTTTATTTCTGCACTGGCAGCAGAACGAGGGCTCGCCAAGCCAGAGAACCACCGCAGTGCCTAATCAGAGCCGTGTGATGAGGGGGATCAGCGCCACACACACACACACACCCTCTCTCACTCTCAACGAGCCCAAATCTAATCACAGGGAGGCAGACCAGCCGCTTAGCTCGGTCACCCCGCCCATTAGCTTGCACCGCCACCCAAGGGGCCCTGGCACCAGCAGGAAGACACATCTCCACACCGCTGCTGCTCTGTACTGTACCACCAAGGCTGAACTCAGGGGTCCTAAGTGATAGGAGGGTCCAGGGCTAGCCCCCCCCCCCCCCCCCCCCCCCCCCTTGGTGGTAATAAAGAGCCACTGGAGAACGCTGAGCGATCAGCAACCTGATGAGCACTTACAGTGCTGCTTATTCACCTCATCCTCTCCTCCCTTTCTACTCTCCCTCGCTTATATCGGTGTGGCGCGTTTCATCTTTCCCAGCAGGAGTGTGGAAAATAGCATCTTCATCTGGCTGCTCTCTCTCCTCTACCCGCCTCTCCTCTCCCCTCCGGGCGGTCGGCAGTTCTGGTGAAATAATGATAGGCTCCGCTGGTACTTTAGTCTACAAAGCGTAGTGGGAGGGAGCACTATCTCTGTTCCTATTGTTGAGCTGTCAGAGGAGAGGACACTGCACGACAGCAGCGCTGAGTTTGCCATATTTGTATATTGTGCATAAAAGCGAGGCTTTGAATACCGCTGACTTTGATGTTGAAGATACGTTTAGTGTGAATACTGACAGTTTTGTTATTGTTTAAACTTTAATTTAGCTCTATGACTGATGTATCTTTTTTTTGTTCTACCACCCGCATCAATACTGAAATATTAAAGTTGTTGACATACTGCATGTTATGATACAATTGTATGTCATACTTGTGAGCCTGTTATTTTTAAGCATGTACTGTGGGAGTTAAACTGTTGCTTTGTGAAATCAAACTCTCCAAATTTTAACCTTCTCAGAAGCTGTTACTCCTGCTTGCAATGCAACTCTCTTCACCTTTTGACTTGTGCCAAACAACTGCCCTCTCCAGGTTTGAGAAAGTGCACTACTGCAATTGATAAAGAGCTTCACTGCCCTTCCCAATATGACTCATCCGCAATCCCTCCACAATCCTTTCTCCACGGTGCTAGATAACCAAACACTTTCCCGCCCACCTTTAAAACACCCCTGAGGGGAATGTTTCTGAACACTGGCCGAGTCACTCTATGCACGGGATGGCTCCTGCTGTGTGCTGTTGGTTCTGGAGGCAGCCGGTTTGGAGTACTGAAATAAATATGTAAAAATAGAAACAAACACACCACACACACACACACACACACACACACACACAATGACACCTCAACAAAAAAACATAAACACAGACTCCTGTTCCCCCGCCTGGGTCTGTAGCAGCAGACTTTGAGGATCCAATTATGATGCCCTTGAGGGAATGACAGTGCTGGAGTTTCTGTCAATAGAGGTTCAGGTAGTGTTTCTCAATAACACTTTGAATTATTGATGATGGGGAGATTGAGAGAAGGAGGTAGATAACATTCAGTTTTAGTTATGAGGTGGAGACGACGGGAGGAGGGTCGAGGAGGGAGCTTGAACGATATCTGCATTTTCCTGCCAGTAGGTCTGATGAGGTGACCCGGGGTTACACTCATCCGAAGATGTCACACTAGAAACAGTAGAGGAAAATTGAGATGGATGGATGGATACTGTGGATGAATGGATACTGTAGATGGATAGACAGAGAGAGGGATTTTCCAGTGAATTACAGGGCTTGTCTGAAGATAAAAATAAATAATGAAGATGAGGCAGACAAATGAAGAGGATAACCTTAGTGTGTGTCTGATCCGTCTCTCGCTTATAGCCTTTGGTGCTTTTTTCATCTCAAGTAGACACAAAGACGATGGATGACGCTCTCAGCGGTTCTCCCGATCGATCGGACGACCGTCTCAGTGTCTGTGTCTCGCATAGATCCCTGTCTGAAGTCTGGCCAGCTCAACCCGCTGTGGCGGCATGCCTTACAGGTTTAGGCCCAGACTGGTGGCAGAGGCACTTTTCTCAGAGATTGATACCAGTAAACAGAAAGTAATGGGTGCTAGTTATTTTTTTATGTATCACTGCTGTAGTGTGTTTGAGTTGTCAACATCTCTCGGTCCTTGAACATTGGTAAGATATTTCAAACCAATGTTTAGATGCTCACTTTCAGTCTCATTTTTAGAGAGCCCTCAGCCCACGGTTACTGAACCTTTGCATGGACTTTGTACAGTATCACTTCTTCCTATAGTACAACTTTAGTTGACTCTCACTGTCAACTTGATTCAGCCCAACATCATTACTAGGGAGAGGAGCTGGTGGGGATGAGTTGGAGGCTTGATGCGCTGCCCGTGGCTGACAAACAGGCTTTAATCTGTGGGGACCCTTCCATGTGGAAGGCGTAGAGCACTCTTACATAGGGTGACAATAGATGGCCCATCTCACAGGACAACCAGTCACTTTGTCTAAACCCTATGGGCGAGGAGGCCATCACAGCATCCCTTTGGGGCAAGTTGAGTGGCAGTGATGGCAGGGAGGGTCCTGACCTCCACTGACAGACACATTTCACCCTGGATGCCATGGTGCCCCGTATCGCCGCTCCCCTCTCCCAAACTCTTTCCTCCTGCCCATGCAACTGTCAGATAAAGACTATAAGGAGAGATTCCACGACACTGCCACCATCCATTTGAAATGCAAATTCCAGAACTAAGGGACTATAGGGGCCAAAAGGAAAGCAGCCAGCCGTCACTCCCTCTTGACCCAGCATGCTAATAGGGCTTTCAGAATGTTGTCACTGAGGCCTCCCTTGAGCCGCTTTCATGTTGCTACTGCGGGGCCTCTGAAATTCCCCATCAACTTCAACTGACATGTTGTTATTCAACAGCAAGTTTAAGTTAGTCTAGATCAAGTGTTGACTTCATTCACAGAACTTGGCCTGTCAAAGTCTGCCGATATTGCAACTCTGACACTGACATCCAACATTGTTGCACTCCTGCCCCAACTGAAAGTAGAATTCAAAGTAACTGATAAAGAAGTGTTTAAAACTACTGTGAAAGTAGTTAAACCAGCAGAGGCTATAAACGGCCTGAAACCTGCTGGGCTTGCTGGATGTGGTTGAACTTGTAGAGGTGCTTTCAAAGACTCCAGTAAGTTAATTTATGAGCAACAGTAGGATGAACTCCTATCACCACCAGCATGTTGTAGTCATCTGAAAATCACCCATAGTAATCTCCTCCGTATCCTGCGGGAGCTGTTCCCCAATTATTGTCCAATGCTCCTTGATCCCAATTCCAATTTGCCTCGGCGGCGTCTGTGTGGTTAGCCATTGGAAATCTAATTAGCGAAGTTCCTCTTTGAGTGGCTCATGTAGAGAGTTGCAAGGGCCCTCGGGCAGAAGAGGGGCTTGTTGAGAAGTAGCATCTAACACAAAGTCTACAGAAGGCGGAGAGTTGAGAATTCAGAGTGATAGGAGGAGCATCATACTTCCTGAAAACCGTATGTGAATCATCAGCTGCATATAGTGCTGCCACACTGAGCACTCTGTAGGGGAGTGGATGTCTCGAGGTAAGAGGAGAGTTGTCTGTGACTAGAAATCAGTCTCTATTCAGCAGCTAATCGTCAGCCTTGTGAATGTGCATCATGGCACAGTGTTCAGGTATCAACAGTCAGATGAACTCTCAGAGAGTAGAGTAAGGATGATGTTGCCCAGGCTTAACAACGGAATCTTCTGTAGCGCAAGGTCACTCACAAGACACATGCCTCGGATGAGTTTTCTCCCCAAAGAAGTTGTTTTTGCACAGCAGAAAATGTATAAGGTGTTGGTCAAACTTTGTCGGAATGAAAAGAAAACTGAGTGCCATTTCCTGAGGTAACCTCAGTCTTGAATAAACAATGTGCTTCCTCAGCTATGAGTTGTGAAGTTACCCTGTCACTCTATTGAGTAACTTATAATGAGAAATAAGTAACAGCATCTGTCTTCTATCTGTCTTCTAACTTGTAGATTTTCACACAGAACTGCTATTGATCAATGCATGTGCTGTACTGTGTACTCCATGCACTTGGATGACTTTCTAGTTATTTATCAAGCAGAACAATGGCCATTACACAGTCATAATCATTGGATCACTGGAAGTAAACAGACCAGAGAGAAGTCACGATAGCTAGGGGATACATGGTTAGAGAGCTAAACAGGCATCGCAGTGTTCCCTTTCCCAAATGAGGTAGACACACATCGACAAAGGCCTACACACTCCGACCACACACACATTCTGCGGCAGATCATCAGGCCCCCTGTCCCTGCTCATCGCCATGGTGATGTGATAGTCCCCAGCAGAGCCCCGGGTGGGTAATGGTCCATGAAGAGCAGGGGGTAATGTAACTAATCGTGTCTGAAATGACACATGCCAGGGACATGCACCCTCACTATGTAGGCCCATGTATACTGGGGGTGGACTCATTCAATTCCTACTTCTCTGGGGCCCTGTGGCGTCCCAAGGCACAGAGGCGGGGGGGGGGGTGTTGGCTAGCTATCCCCCTGTTATCCAAAACAGTGAAGGGATTCGCCTCCCCCCAGTGAAACGGCAGCGTGTTCAGTTTGTGAGGTCACAGCATATCAGAGGGGGTGGGTCTGCATTAGGATAATGCGCCTCTATTGAGTTTGTACGACAGGTGTTGGCAGAAAATAAACATCCCTGGAGCAGACAGGTGCATAAAGCGGTTGATTGAGGATAAAATTGGCATTTATTCTAATTGCGTCTTTTTATGGAACTGTGGTCCCTGGCCAAACTGAAGCTGGGTCATAAAGATTGACTTGTTAAGGTTTATGTATGAATTAAAATGGATCCTTTTAAAAGATGACACCGTGGCCTCATCCACCCCTCATAAAGGCTCCCATTTTCTCATCATTAAGTTTCATTTTCACACAGTGCTGTGAAAAAGCCCTCAAACCACCAGACTGAAGACATCTCATCAAACCACAGAACCAGCACTGTGGTCTAATCCAAATGAATGTCAGATAATCAATGTGCGGCCCCAGCGGCCCTCAATTCCTTGCCCTACAAAGAGGACCAACTGCCAGTTTCTCCCAGATGGCTTGACAAGTCCAGTTCATTAAAACAAAATGATCCCACACCTCCCATCCAAAACAGAACACAGAGAGAGAGTGTGGGTCGGGATAAGCAGTGGCTTATATCCCATCGACAGCTGTCAGCTCATCAGCCTGCCTCTCCATTCACTCTGTAAAAGGCGATTTGATTAGATAAAGAAAACGGACAGCAACAAATTCCTAAAGGGTGCTGCATGGTTTACATGTTTATGGGGAGGGTGTGGTGTGTTTGTGACATGGCAAGTTTTGGCGGGGGGCATTCGGTGTGGCGGTAGCAGCTGGACCCTGGTATCGGGTTTTAGATCATGCCCCTGTCACTATGGAAATATCCCATTGAGAAGATGCTGAAGAATTTACGGGTTGAGGCGATTAACAACATGAACACAATAGATGCTCCACATGCAGGGCAATTTGAAGGCAGGCCCCTAATATATTTGTAAAACCACATCTTAAAAGACTGTTAAATGAAGCCATTGGCTTTATGGGGCTTGAGCATAGTGAGTGTCTGAGTTTATGTCCCTTTTGCAACTTCCAAAGAAGTTGACTTTGTCACTGTGGAATGTCTATGCATGTCTTTTAAAGAGGCGTAAATCGGCCCCTGCTCTCGCAGTGATGCTTACCATCACATCTGTCACTCACTCGGCATGAAAGACTGGACGTGCCTCACATACAGTACGTTTCAAGTCTACATGATAGGGTTCTTTCTACCACGTCACTGTCATCAAGCCCTAGATAAAGGCCTCTTGCCAAATCTCCACCACCAGCACCCGTCTCGAAGTGAACCCCAGGACAACAGTGTATGCAGCAGATCGAAGGGACTTATTCTGGTTTATATTACATTACTGTAGCTAGGATTTAATTGGATTACGTTGGGCATTTCGTCAAAGCATTTTCCATTTCCACAAGCTCCACATCCATTCCCAGCTGTGAGGCTCGTCAGCGTGTGGAGAACTTCACAAACAGAAACCGCAACTATTCAGGGTGCTGCTGATTAACACGCCAAGAAGCTCATCCACTCAGTGCCTTTGTGTGGAAATCTGTGGAAGGTCCAGAAGCCTCAGAGGGTCTGTAGGGACAGTGTATCTGTTGGTCTGTCTTGCATAAGCTCCTGCAGGCACTGTGCTTGTCTTGTTGTGCACTGTGCTTGTCATTTTCCTGGCTTTGTAGCCATTGGATATATACTCTGCACTTGTCGATATTTGATCTCTGCCCCATCTCCATAACCTTTGATTTTCACACTCTACATGTTTATGATCGTCGGTCTAGTCTATGCATATTCATGAGAGCAGAGAGACAGTTATGCAAATAATTTTGTAGTTTTATTGAGTTTATTTAGCATGTTTTTAACTGCGACTTTACCAAGGTTTTTTATTTATTTCAAGATCCCTCAAGCATTTGCATAATCAGTATAAATGTGAGCATACTCTTTAACTTGAGGGCATTGCTCAACCATCAGAGCATGTCCTAAGATCTTGGATCTTCAATGATAGATTCAGATTAGATGGGGTGACAGTGGTGTTTGGGGGACATGCTGTTTGGCCTGCTCAGGCAGGAAGCCACCGCATCATATCCTGTTTGCTCAAGCTGTCTACCTCCTCTGAGAAGCCGAAAAGCCTGTGAGTTAATCCATTGGGAGTAATGTCCTCATATATCGCCCAGGCAGGACACGCAGGAGGCAGTAATTCATGAAGTTAACAGGAGCAGACACCGCCTCCCCTCGATTTATGACACTGTGATCATCGCTTGACCTCATCGCTAAATGCAACCGTCTCCTCTGAATCAGAATGAGGCAGCACGTTATCAATATTGATGGCAGTTCATATCTCTGTTGACTTTATTTTCGGCTCCCCATTTAAAAGCTGTGTGGCAGGATCGCATTGGTGCAGTACATCAATCTGGGCTGTGCTGAGTTGAAACCCTTAGAGGACACGCTGCCCTTATTAAGTTGGTGCCAAAACACAGGTCACAGCATTCTGGAGATTTAGTTGAACAAATCCCTGCGCAATCCGCATCCATCTGTCCCGGTCTCTCATCCCTGAAATCAAGCAGATGTGGAAATTAGCATTTCGAGACAATTCAGATCTGACGCATAGCTTACCTGAGTGATTAATAATAGAGAGTAAACTTTGCTCAAACATGAATCGTCTGACCTTCTTACAGGATCCACTCGTTTTTCCCATCTAGTCAAACAATTTATAGTTTATTTTTTTGTATATTAGGTGAAAGTGGGAACCTGTCGCCTCCCCCTTGGGCCTGGTGTCTTGGTGCAGACAGAGGGGGTCGTGTTCCCCTGTGGGGGCGGTGGTTAATTGTGTGAAGTCACCTGTGAAAGACTGAATGCTGGGAGTAAATGAGCCAGGTGTCCCAGTAAGTGGCCCTTGTGGCCTCACCTCTCTCTCCGTTCCTGTCGCTCTCCCTCTCTCTCCCTCTCCCTCTGTGTTCAGGCTGCCATCACAGTTCAGCTAACACTCAATCACAATGCCGCACTGGCAGTGAGCATCGCATGCTAATGAGAGCTTAGCATCCAAACTCAAAGTTCCAACAGCTACTGTAGAACATGATGGGAGAATTATTGTGAGCATTATGAAGCCGATGCTGCTGTTGTAGTCATCCACATTAGCCTGTGACCGTTTTAACAGATATGGGTACAGCTAACTTTCGTTGTAGCTATGTTAACCTGTGTCTCACTCTCTCTCCTCTTCTAGGTGGTGGTGTGCCCGCTGTTGGCCATGCTGTTCTGGTGAGGTGTGGTAAACCCCTGCCAACATGAGGCTGGTGCCCGGGTCGCCTCGGCCCCTCCCCCTTCTGGCGGTGGTCCTGGCTCTAGCCCTCACAGCACTCTTACCTCAACTGGCCATGGCAGTCACACCCTTCCCCCAGGACCTGGAGCCAATCAGCATTGGGGGGAGAGAACGTGAGTGCAAGCCCGTCATGATGCAATGTTGCTCCTTAGTTCAGGGGGGAATGAAGTTCTGATGTACTGTTAAAGGGCAGCATCATGTCTAGTTGTATGTACACATATTTTGTCAGTTGTCTTACAGATCTATGTCAGTAATAGGATGACTTCTTCAAATACATAATTGCCACTATCGAAATAAAATGGCTATACATTTTAGCTATATGACATCATACAGCGTCTGATTGGGCCACACGTCAGTGGCACCTGATCAATAGGTGGTGTGGTCAGGAGGTCCTGGCGGTTACAGTCGCCAGCCCCATCATTTATTTAAGAAGTGACAGAGACTGAGGCCTGGCGCTTTAATTGATCTATCTGGAGGAGTGGACCATTAGCATAAATAGCCACGCTAATAGATCTATATGTGGAGCCCATCTCAGGTGTAATGAGGGCCATTTGTCAGCAGGTCTGTAGGTGACTAGGCGTCAGAAACCCTCACAACTCCCCAGGATGTCCATTATGTATGGTAATACATCCAGCGCCCAGCTCCACCGCCAGAATCATCTCCCTCACAGAGGCTAATTGAAGGAACTGGGTTAGTGGTTTCCATGGCGACGCGGCGGCCAAAACTTTAAAGGAAGTGAATGTGCTGAGGAGTAATTAAAGGGACGAGCGAGCGTTCGCTGGGGTGGACTTATCCCGCTCCCTTTCTGCCCCACAGCGAATCACTGCTCCGCTTGACCCAATCACCCCGGAGTTAAAATCTTTAAACAGTCGAGCCGGACTTGCTTAGTTGGGGGAAAGATGCTTCCCCTGAGGAGATTGTAATTTCAGATAGTGTCCCATTTTAGAGGTCAAGTTGGACGGGAAGGCCTAAGCCAGAGGTGTCGATCTCATTTTTCCCAGGGGTCGCATTCGGTCTTCATCGAGGTCCGGAGGGCTGCACTGATCATTTGTTACATTTCCTTTCCGTCAAAATGTGCTAGAAATTGCTTCCTGACTGTCTAGTGATTATTAGCGAGCTGGACAATCAAGAAACTGTATGAATATAGGTCCATCTTTTGTACACAGTTTAGAATTTTTTGTAATTTCAAAGTATATTGAGTTAGTTTCTCACTCACACACACCCCAACTCAAACCACCCGCGGGCCAGATTGGACCCCTCCAACCCACAGGCCATATGTTTGATACCCCTGGCCTGAGCAGTTAATGCAGCACGACGGGAGAGAAGATGGTCTACAGGCCAGCCTCGACGGATTGATTTTTATTGATTTTTATTTAACTAGGCAACTCCGTTAAGAACAAATTCTTATTCACAATGACAGCCTACCAAAAGGCAAAAGGCCTCCTGCGGGAAAGGGGGCTGGGATAAAAAAAAATAAAAAAAAATAACCAAACACACATCACGACAAGAGAGACAACACAACACTACATAAAAAGAGACCTAAGACAAAACAGCATGGCAGCAACACATGACAACACAGCATAGTAGCAACACAACATGACAACAACATGGTAGCAGCACTAAACATGGTACAAACATTATTGGGCACAGACAACAGCACAAAGGGCAAGAAGGTAGAGACAACAATACATCACGCAAAGCAGCCACAACTGTCAGTAAGTGTCCATGATTGAGTCTTTGAATGAAGAGATTGAGATAAAACTGTCCAGTTTAAGTGTTTGTTGCAGCTCGTTCCAGTCGCTAGCTGCAGCAAACTGAAAAGACGCGACCCAGGGATGTGTGTGCTTTGGGGACCTTTAACAGAATGTGACTGGCAGAACGGGTGTTGTATGTGGAGGATGAGGGCTGCAGTAGATATCTCCGATAGGGGGGAGTGAGGCCTAAGAGGGTTTTATAAATTAGCATCAACCAGTGGGTCTTGCGACGGGTATACAGAGATGACCAGTTTACAGAGGAGCATAGAGTGCAGTGATGTGTCCTATAAGGAGCATTGTTGGCAAATCTGATGGCCAAATGGTAAAGATCATCTAGCCGCTCGAGAGCACCCTTACCTGCTGATCTATAAATTATGTCTCCGTAATCTAGCATGGGTAGGATGGTCATCTGAATCAGGGTTAGTTTGGCAGCTGGGGTGAAAGAGGAGTGATTACGATAGAGGAAACCAAGTCTAGATTTAACTTTAGCCTGCAGCTTTGATATGTGCTGAGAGAAGGACAGTGTACCGTCTAGCCATACTCCCAAGTACTTGTATGAGGTGACTACCTCAAGCGCTAAACCCTCAGAGGTAGTAATCACACCTGTGGGGAGAAGGACATTCTTCTTACCAAATCACATGACCTTTGTTTTGGAGGTGTTCAGAACAAGGTTAAGGGCAGAGAAAGCTTGTTGGACACTAAGAAAGCTTTGGTGTAGAGCGTTTAACACAACATCCGGAGAGGGGCCAGCTGAGTATAAGACTGTCTCATCTGCATATAAATGGATGCGAGAGCTTTCTACTGCCTGAGCTATGTTGTTGATATAAATTGAGAAGAGCGTGGGGCCTAGGATCGAACCTTGGGGTACTCACTTGGTGACAGGCAGTGGCTGAGACAGCAGATGTTCTGACTTTATACACTGCAATCTTTGAGAGAGGTGGTTAGCAAACCAGGCCAAAGACCCCTCAGAGACACCAATACTCCTTAGCCGGCCCACAAGAATGTAATGGTCTACCGTATCAAAAGCTTCGGCCAAGTCAATAAAAATAGCAGCACAACATTGCTTAGAATCAAGGGCAATGGTGACAACATTGAGGACCTTTAAGGTTGCAGTGACACATCCATAACCTGAGCGGGAACCAGATTGCATACTAGAGATAATACTATAGACATCAAGAAAGCCAGTCAGTTGATTATTGACAAGTTTTTTCCAACACTTTTGATAAATAAGGCAAAAATAGAAATAGGCCTATAACAGTTAGGATCAGCTTGATCTCCCCTTTTTAAATAAAGGACAACCCGTGGCTGCCTTCCAAGCAATGGGAACCTCCCCAGAAAGGAGAGACAGGCTTGGCGATGATAGGGGGAGCAACCTTAAAGAAGAAAGGGTCTAAACCATCTGACCCAGATGTTTTTTTGGGGTCAAGTTTAAGGAGCTCCTTTAGCACCTCGTGACCGCCTGCAGGGAGAAACTTTGTAGGGAAAAAGAGGGAGGAGTATCAGGGCTAGTCGCATTAGAAGGGGTGGGAGATGAGGAAATGTTGGACGGGCAAGGAGGTCAAATAGGAATCGTGACTTAATGAAGTGGTGATTAAAGTGCTCAGCCATGTGCTTCTTGACAGTAACAACCACATCATCAACATTAAGGGACATGGGCAGCTGTGAGGAGGAGGGTTTATTCTCCAGGTCTTTAACCGTTTTACAGAACTTTTTGGGGTTAGACCCACAGAGAGAGAACTGCTCCTTAAAGGAACTAACTTTGGCCTTCCGGATAGCCTGAGTGCACTTATTTCTCATTTGCCTGAACGATAGTCAGTCAGCCTGAGTATGTGTGTGCCGAGCCTTTGGCCAAATGCAATTCTTGAGGTGGAGTAACTCTGTAAGATCACGGTCGAACCAGGGGCTGAACATGTTTTTAATTCTCATTTCCTTTATGGGGGCGGGTTTGTTAATAATACCACTGAAAATATCAAAAAATAAGTTTCAAGTGTCCTCGACAGAGGGGATCAAGCTGATTCTATACCATTTTACAGAGGCCAGTTCATGAAGGAAGGCTTGCTCATTAACGTTTTTTAGCAAGCGTCTATGACAAATCAGGACAGGTCCGTTTCACTGAGCAGCCGTTACGGACACAGGCTGTAAAACAGTGACCACTACGGTCAACACACAAAACACCAGACTGATACCGATCAGGATTATTTGTGAGGATAACATCGAGGAGAGTAGCATTTTCTGGGTGTTTGGAGTCATCCCTTGTGGGATTGGTAATAATCTGAGAAAGATTTCGGGAGTCCCATTGCTTTAGGACTTGGTCAGGTGGTTTAAGCATGTCCCAGTTGTTGCAGTGTTTTTGTTTTGTCCAGCTCTTGTGATAAACTTAGGGTCTAGAGATGCTTCCCGCTCCCCCCTCTTAATTTACACAGTTAAGTGTATTATCTCTAGCAGCACAGAATAGAGTCATGGGATAGCCCACATTAACAACCACCTGACAGTTAAAACAAATTGCAATCTGGGCATCTGCAGCAAATGTGGGGCAAAGGAAAAGCATACAAAATAGAAACTGAGAAAGCATACTGCAATCAGAGGGTTTTATCAAGTCAACAACCTATTTTCTCTCTCTCTCATTCTCTCGTACTCTCTCTCGTACTCTCTCTCTCTCTCGTTCTCTCGTACTCTCTCTCTCTCGTACTCTCTCTCTCTCGTACTCTCTCTCTCTCTCTCTCTCTCTCGTACTCTCTCAAACAATCTCTATTTTTGTGCTTGAATTCACCCTATTTTCAGATTCACACACTTGATTTCTTTAGTGCCTGGTTTGTCGTTATGGAGATGTTTTTTTCCCAGATGAACACTGTCACTGAACTGAGCTTGCTACTCTTTCCCCCTCCCCATGCAGACTCCTACCTGTACCCAAGCTTCCAGGGCCTCATGTCGGACAACGATACAGTACGACTGGGCCTGGACTTCCAGAGGATGCTCCGGATCAACCACATGCTCTACATCGCAGCCAGGTCAGTCAACATGCCTCTCAGTATTGTTCACTTAACTTTAATGCACTGGACTGCCTTACATTATCCCTGTATTGACAGCGCTTCATTGAATCCCTTTGTATTATTTCTGTCATTGTATCAGTCAACCGTATTGGATAGCTCCCGTTACATTCATATTGTCATACAGTAGGTTCATTATCTAAAAGGTTCCTCAGGCTCAGCAAGAAGCCATTCTACATCAATAAGCCTGCGTTAAAGAGCTGTGTGACGGACCCTAATCAATCTAATTTAGGCTAAGAACAGGCAGCTTGGGTGTGGTGTGGTTTCAGGGCAGAGAGGAGACAGCTTCAAATGTTTTATGACCTTTGACCTCTTACAGGGATCATGTGTTTGCTGTCAGTCTCAGCGACTCCTCTGAGCAGATCGTCCCACAACAGGTAAGCCTTATGTTGTCTCACAAACACATAATTTACATGAGTCATGACCTCATGGGTCATAGACTAGTGTATCATTGCAGCTGGCTGGACATAAGAGCATTACTGGTGGTTCAATGGCTCCTACTTTTCTGCTCATCTTTTAAATATAGCTTATTTGTGTTGTTTTCTTCTTACTCAGCCGATCTCTTCATTCATGCAGATACGAAGTCATTTCACTTCAGACAGATATCCAATAGAAGTCATGTCGTGCACTCCTGGTTTTGAAGTGCTGTGCTCTCTCTCTCCCATCTGAATCGCATTTGTCAAACATGATTGCACTTAAATAAAAATCACTTTAAGGCTTGGGTTTGTGTTTGCTTGTGCCTATCGTATTTAGATTCATTTACAGCATGAGTCATCCCTATAAGGGACCCACTCAACATCAATGAGATCTAACGTTATTGACGTATATGATTGCAGTGGAAATACATGAGAAGAATGATGTGTAGTGCAGAGAATTGTCGGAAGAGAAAGTATGTATTTTAAAGGAAGTTAGGAGAACTAAGAATATGTGCATTGCATAGTACATAGTTCATTGGTCATCAGCCATATTACCAACCTGGCTTTCTCACTTTCCCATGCTTCTTATCTGTCTCAGTGAGCTCATTAGTGTGCGCCTGAGTCATAATCAAAAACATAGGGTCTGCTTCATCATGGATCTATTCCTTTTCTATGGCCCAGTTTCAGTTCTAATCCCCAGTCTCCTCACCAGACCCTTCATGATCCCCCACTCAGAGATACTGTATTTCAAAGGCCTGGATGGGTATAAGCAATAAATAGCTAACTCCACCTCACTCTGCCAGAGGTCTAGGGGGAACTATTAGCATATTGCTGACGTCTATCCTATTTATCCTATCATATTGGATCTTCAATAGGGAAGTGAGAAGAGCCTTGGGGGAAACATTTCACTCCACTTTAAGGCCCAGAAGGGTAGCGGTTGAGTCTTGAGCCAAAAGGGGGACTTCACTTTAGTCTCTGGAGAAATCTTATTTCCCAGCATGCCCCATGGTGTTGATGAGTTTGTCGCTCCTGCAGGGAGGACAGCGGGGTCAGTAAATCACCCTCCCAGTCAGTCGGCAGTGGAACAGTGGATCTGCACTGGTGGGCAGTGCATTAACCTCTAATTCCTCCCAAACCCGGATCCGGGAGCACCCCCATCAGTAAAAAAGCTGACTAGCATAGCCTAGCATAGCGTCACAAGTAAATACTAGCATCTAAATATCATTAAATCACAAGTCCAAGACACCAGATGAAAGATACACATCTTGTGAATCCAGCCATCATTTCTGATTTTTAAAATGTTTTACAGGGAAGACACAATATGTAAATCTATTAGCTAACCACGTTAGCAAAAGACACCACTTTTTTACTCCACCATTTTTTTACTCCATCAGTAGCTATCACAAATTCGACCAAATAAAGATATAAATAGCCACTACCCAAGAAACAACTTCATCAGATGACAGTCTGATAACATATTTATTGTATAGCATATGTTTTGTTAGAAAAATGTGCATATTTCAGGTATAAATCATAGTTTACAATTGCAGCCACCATCACAACTCCAAAGCGACTAGAATAACTACAGAGAGCAACGTGAATTACCTAAATACTCATCATAAAACATTTCTGAAAAATACACAGCGTACAGCAAATGAAAGACACAGATCTTGTGAATCCAGCCAATATTTCAGATTTTTTAAGTGTTTTACAGCGAAAACACAATATAGCATTATATTAGCTTACCACAATAGCCAGAAACACAACACCATTTACCAGCAGCAAAGGTAAGCGATCGTAACAAACAGGCAAAAGATATATAATTTTTGACTAACCTTGATATTCTTCATCAGATGACAGTCCTGTAACATCATATTACACAATGCATATATGGTTTGTTCGAAAATGTGCATATTTAGCGGCACAAATCGTGGTTATACAATGTGATTAGTGGCCAAAACTTCAAGCAATCTGTCCGGCGCCATCTTGGAGAGGCACCTATTCTAATCGATAAGTAATCATAAACTTGACTAAAAAAATACAGGTTGGACAGCAAATGAAAGATACATTAGTTCTTAATGCAACCGCTGTGTTAGATTTTTAAAATTAACGTTACTGCGCAATACAGCGTGCGCTAAAGCGAGACCGCACCGAAATTCATGGCGGAATTATTATTTGACATTTGTCAACATAAATACGAATTAACAGCATAAAGACTGCTTACTATTTGCTGAGCTTCCATCAGAATCTTGGGCAAGGTGTCCTTTCTCCAGAACAATCGTCTTTTGGTTGAAAGATGTCCTCTTCTCCTGTAGAAATAGCAGCTAACGCTAGCTATGTGCCGGAAAGGTGTCCAACTCCTGATAGCGCGTCACAAAGAAATCCCAGAAAATCGCAATAAACTGATATAAACTGCTATAAGTCGGTTTAAATTAACTACCTTATGATGTCTTTAACACCTATAACGAATAAAAACATGACCGGAGATATAGAACTGCTAAAACGAAAGCTTTTCAGGACGCCATTGTGATGTCCCTCTTGCGCCAGGCGCCCCGTTGAAAAGAACGGTACTTCCGTTCCATGAGCTTTTATAGCGCCCCAGATGGTGCAATCCACTCCATTCAAATTCTCACCGCTTACTGACATCTAGAGGAAGGCGTATGCAGTGCATGTAGCCCCATAGCTTACATGGGGACTTATAAACTGACCCTAGAACAGGGACCTCGATTTCAGAAATCTCACTTCCTGACAGGAAATGTGCTGCAGAATGAGTTCTGTTTCACTCAGAGAAATAATTCAAACGGTTTTAGAAACTAGAGAGTGTTTTCTATCCAATAGTAATAATAATATGCATATTGTACGAGCAAGAATTGAGTACGAGGCAGTTTAATTTGGGAACGAAATTATTACAAAGTGCAAATAGCACCCCCTATTGCCAAGAGGTTTAAACCACCTTCAACCAGGCAACCTTGTTAACAAGTTGATGGATCTCTTCCTATTCACTCCACTAGCAGGGGTCACTGGGGGGTCAATGCTAGGAGATAAGGACGTCCAGGAGGACCATAGATTGTCCTGATACTAGCTATCTACTTCCCATAGGAATGCATTGCAGATTCCTTTCTGATTCCTTGATCTTCTTTTTGGTCGAATTATCCATAGAGATGTCTTGTTGTTAAGAAGTGCAGGTGGATTGTGATGGATTGTATGGGAGATGGGTTGTAAGAGGAACCAATAGTCTTTAGTTGCACGCTGACAAAGTTAGACACAGCTCCTCAGGTGTTTCAGATGTTTGTCTGTCTGATTGTTTGTTTGTCAGAAGCTTTTTTTTCATCACTGCTCTCTCCTAATAGCATTTGAATGGCTGGGTGAAAAAGGGTCTCTTTCTTGCTCTGACAGTTGGTTGTCTGTGTGTTGCAGAAATTGACTTGGAAGACAAAGGACGTGGATAAATGCACAGTGAGGGGGAAGAACAGCGTGAGTATCTCTCTGCCTTTCTTTCTTTCTCTCTGTTTCTCGCTCTCCGACTGTCTGTTATGGGATGTGGGAGGGTAGCACTAACAATAGCATAGATTGCTTATCAAAATCAGCACCACAGGTATCTGTAGTTCCAGAACCAGTCTCTGGCACAAGCAGCGTCAGCCTCCCAGAGCTCTAGTGAAACCATAGAGATCAGCACAGGGATTATGGGAATGACAAGAATAGGAACAGAAGTATGACCGAGAGGGCGTGCGTGCGCTTAGCAAAATACCAGTCAGTGCATAATAAGCTGTGCAATGACACTGCAGGTGGGGTGATAACACCAGCAGCCAGTAGTCACATTGCCGTCCTCTGAAACCCAGCTGTTTCCCTTTGACAGGATGAGTGCTACAACTACATCAAAGTTCTGGTCCCACGCAACGACGAGACGCTATTTGCCTGCGGTACCAACGCCTTTAACCCCACCTGCCGCAACTACAAGGTAGGACACTACACCTCAGTCACCTTTCGATCTAAAGCCCCCAGCTCCATACCCAGCACTGTTCTGAAACCTAACAGATGGGGTAAATAAGATTAGTTTAAAAAATTGTTGGACCAATGTCAAAGTGCTCTTTTCCGTAGCATGGGGTGGTTTAGCGGTTAAGGGCACTGCATTCAGAGCATATGCCTACAGGTGTTGACATCCTGACTTTCTCCTAACTTTTTGGGAGAAAAAAAGTGTCCTCTCTATCTACAGTAGAAAATCATCAAGTCGACGTTGTCGTGCACAGATAGGGCTCCAGATTGCATAACCACTTCAAATGAGTGCTGCTATCCTGGATGTTGATGGAGAAACATGTTGACTCAACCGAGGTTGGCAGCGGTCTGTTGACTGAACACAGATCCAGGATGATAATAACAGTCTTTATTTACACATCTGAGGAATAAACTGCAACCGCAGATTTGAGATCATGTCATCCTCCGAGGGACAGAGTGGGGGAAAGAGAGGGAGGGAGAGAGCGAGAGAAGGGAGGGGAGAGAGAAAACAAAACATGCCTGAAAACTAGAGTCAGAATCCCAGGGGAGCCACTACTTTAGTTCCAAAAGAACTCACGCCACCTACTCTCCATGGCTATCTGACTGCTCAAATGATTAACAACCCAAAGTGTGCGAGAGCGAGATCTCGGCTAAGTGGAAACATACAAAGGAAAATAGCGATACGTTAATCGTGACAACGGTGCGTAGATAGACTCATACTCCCCAGGATGTCTACCAATACAAAAGAAGTCTGGTTGAGCTGAGATGACATCACGGTTCTGGGCAATGATTCACGGTGTGTTTTTTGGAAGAGGGGACATAACGTCTACAGTCTGAGAAGTCCAATGGGGAGCTGGCTAAATCCATACAGACCACTGCAGAGGATTTACCTTTTCCGCCATAGACTCCCAATGGAAGACATTGATTTACACTTTATCCAGAACAAATTCCTCTCCCTGTCCCGCTCCCTCCCGGCTCGGAAAAACCGGGAGCGATGACTACCCGGAGAACTGGGAATAGTGTGCTGAAGTGGAAATCATATCATGCAATCTGTCTGCAGCATTCCTTGGAAAGACTGAGGAGGGCAGTGGGTTCAGGAGAGGGTCTGTTAGGGTGAAGGGGATTGGATTGTGGGTGTGGACGGGTGGAAGATGTTTTATTTTGCACAGAGTGCATTTTCCATGTAAATTGATCGCCACAAAACACTCTGCCCAATGAGCCAGCTGGATCAAAGACAGAGGTTGTGTGATCAGGTGGTAGCTAGACCAGGAAGTGAAAACCTGTAGCCTCTAGTCTAAATCACACTGTACTGAAGCCCCAGAACCATGGTTTAGCAGACAGATCAGAGATATAACAGTAACAGCCACAGTAGCATTGGTGGATTTGTCACTTAGAGAGTGTACCCATAGGGAACACTGAGCAATGACACAGCATTAAATATAAACACACATGTTGACGGCTGTCACTGTGTGTGTCTGTGAAGGCTGGAGTGTGCTGGAGCTGCCGAGAATGACCTCTCCTCCGGGTCGCATTCTGCCACTCCCTCCCCCCACCCCAGCGGGATTCACACGTATTGTCTGAGCTGAGGTTTACGACCTTGTTAACGGTGGGGCAGGAATAGCTGCTAAAGATCTGTGGTTAGGAGATACTGTATCCTCACAGTGCTGCCAGAGTAACAGCCATAGCACAGGCTGACAGGAGTGTTACTCCTGACCTTTTGACTTCATTGTTGTTGCAATGCAGTGTAAAACATACTAAATAAAAGTTATCTTTATGACACGTGTTCATTTATTCATCAGGATTGACTAGAGGCTCATTCTGTCCATGACTTTAAGGGGTCGACTTTATAACTTGGCAGTTAGCAGTAAAGTTAACCTGATATAGAACAGAACAATACTCAAGTTTGGACTGAAATCGATTTTTCAGTAAGGGGGAAATATTAAACTTAACAACTGCAAACAATGACCTAGTTATTTTAGTTGAGGTTTTTCAATATAAGCTCCGTGGAGTATTTCTTTTTAGTTACACTCCTATAAATAGCTTAAGGAAGTACCCTCTTCTCTTTCGTCCCTCTCTCTCCCAGATGTCTACACTGGAACAGGACGGTGAGGAGGTGGTGGGTCAGGCCCGCTGTCCCTTTGAGTCTCGCCAATCCAACGTCGGCCTCTTTGCTGGTGAGTTGCTCTGGACAGAGACAGAGAGACATGTCAGCTGGGGGCAGCAACTTGATCAGTAAACCTGCCCTCAATCTTGCCAATTTGCCTGTGACATTTAGACATAGTTCACACAGTGTTATTGAGAGCAGCACAGCCCCTATATCAAATGTAGCCATGAGATGAAAATACACATTGGGAGACATGGGTTTCTAGTCTTCACTGCAATTGTGTTCATATTTCAATAAAAGCACGCCTTTCTTAAATTAGTTATTTTGTTCCTCTCAGGTGGCGATTTCTACTCGGCCACTATGACAGACTTCCTGGCGAGTGATGCGGTAATTTACCGTAGTCTGGGAGAGAGCAGCCCAGTGCTTCGTACCGTGAAGTACGACTCCAAATGGCTACGAGGTGAGCACCTGGCCTTGGCCTCAGGTCTTAATTTGAAACAACTTGTGAATTTACCTTTAGAATCTTCCTCAATCTTCCTTCCTCAATCTTCTTACTTTTGCATTGCCACATATCATTAAATATTTGTATGCAGTACATTAAATATTAGAGTGGTATTTCATTCTAAATCAATGTGTGGTATCCACTTGAGTGATGTTTCCTACCAAAACACTGACTGCCTAATGCTTAACTGTTGTGAATACCAAGTAGTACAGTCAGTGTTTCATATTTCTCCCTTTTGTCTCCTCAGAGCCTCATTTCCTCCATGCCATTGAGTACGGGAACTACGTGTACTTCTTCTTCAGTGAGATTGCTGTGGAGTACACCACACTTGGCAAGGTAAGAGAGTTGTAATTCAAGGGTCTGAATATTTATGGAAATAATATATTCTTTATTTTAAAAAAATTGATAAAAATTCAGAAAAACTGTTTTCGGCTTTTCCATTATGGGGTATTGTGTGTAGATTGATGAGGATTTTTTATTTAACCCATTTTAGAATAAGGCTGTAACGTAACAAAATGTGGAAAAAAGTGAAGGGGTCTGAATAGTTTTGTGCCACAAATAAGGGGTCAAATACATTTTTTTTAAATCGTAAAAGTTTCCTGATCTTTTTTTATCCCCCTCAGATATAGGACAGACACTTCAACATAAACTTCCTTTTTTATATTTTTGGGGGACTATCTGTTGTGCCATGTAGAGAATCTGCTATTCAATGCGTTTGTATGGGCTAATAGCAGTAAGCCAAATTCAATTTTTCATCAAATAATTTTTGTGTATATTTCTTTGATACTTCAAGGTGTCTTAAAATTCTAAATCAAATAGCTAAATGATCCTTCGTATGACCTTAAAACAATTCCATATAGCTTAGTAGAATCCCCCCTTGTTTCAACTGTATGTGTGATATGTGCTGTCTGGAGGGGTTGAGAAGACAAAACTTCTTCTGTTGTTCACTGTAACATATGGACAATAATGTTGGATTCTATTGGATAGGCTGCAATGTAATGTCAAATGTGAAACCATGTCATGTCATGTCACTGTGTTCTGTTACTGAATGAACACAAAAGGAATGACAATTTGTTGAAAATCCTATAAAAATCTTCTAACTAAAATCCTCTAACCCCCCCCCCCCCCCCCACACAATCAGGTTGTGTTCTCCAGAGTGGCTCGTGTATGTAAGAACGACAACGGAGGTTCTCCCAGGGTTCTAGAGCGTTACTGGACGTCGTTCCTCAAAGCGCGGCTCAACTGCTCGGTGCCGGGCGATTCCTTCTTCTACTTTGACGTTCTGCAGTCGCTGACCAACGTGCTGCAGATCAATCTCAGACCAGCCGTGCTGGGGGTCTTCACTACACAGGCCAACAGGTCAGTCACAGTACCAGGCAGCAACATTACAGACGGCCATACAGCTATACAGTACATACTCATACAATGAGTATAATGAGGTTTTACTGTACCTCTTTTTATAGAAAATATAAATTAAAAAACAGCCAAATGCTTTCACAGAAGATAATGCTCACATTTGCAATATCATACCCCTTGATATTGCATATTTTTAAAAGCCTATTTTATAAGATTGTTGTTTAATGTCCTATACAACTTTGGGCAGCAGTCTTGAATGCCTTTAGCTATACAATCCATTATAACCTGGGTTAATATGGGCCTTTCCCATGACAGATGTCTCTGTTGTTTTCCTCATCAGTATCACAGGCTCAGCAGTATGTGCATTCTACATGGACGACATTGAGAAGGCTTTCAACGGGAAGTTCAAGGAGCAGAGGAACAGTGAGTCAGCCTGGACACCCGTGCCTGAGGAGCAGGTACCCAAACCCAGGTAAGACCAACACATATGAGTGGGAACTTTGACAGCCTCAGTCCAGACATATTTACTTTATTCCAGTGTTAACACTGTCAACAAAAGTTTGCATCTACAGTATTATATTCCCTCACCGTGAGTTCTTAGTAAATCTAGCCCACTGACTTTGAAACTCCACTGACTAACTTCTGCCCCTCCTCTCTGTCTCACAGACCAGGCTGCTGTGCCGGCGACGGCTCTGCTGCTGCCTACAAGTCGTCCACGACCTTCCCCGACGACACCCTGACCTTCATCAAGAACCACCCCCTGATGGACGAGGCGGTTCCCTCCGTCAACCACCGGCCCTACTTCACACGCACAACCAGCAGGTAGCTACAGCAGCAGGGTAGCTGGAGGGATGAAAAGATGGATAGGTAAAAGGGAAAATTTATGTGTAAAAAACTTGGTCCCTTGTCTCAACATGAAAAGCCCATTAAGTATAAACGTTTGAGGCAGTCAGGATGAGGCATTCCATAACACCACATCAAAGATAGACCCAAAAAGGATAGGGCCTCCCCAAAATTATTGATCCAACCGGAAGGTTTCTGTGAAAATCTGAAAAGCACATCAATTAAAGACACCGTCCGGATGTGGTCTACCAGACTAACACAGGAAATAGCACCAGTGGCTCGTTAGAAGCCCAGCCATGTAATGGTGCTGAATGTAGAGTGGCTGTCAGAGGGCTGTCAGACAGCCACCTAGCTCGGGCCCCTGCTGTGACTTACATGGTAAAGCCAAGCCAGTCTGACAGACAACCAGGCGTCTTCACACAGCGGAGGGAGGGCACGCTGTCTGTCTCACATCTGCCTCCAAACGTCACATCTGCTTCAGAACTCTCCCGAGACGAGCTGAACAACAGAACTTTAACGATGAATACCTCACGTTGTTGAGTCATTTAGCTAGCGTAGTGCCAGTCAGTGTGATGCTCTGAGTAAACAACATGTCGTCAACTTGTGTGGGACTGAAGGAAAGTTGAGAGCAGCTGTACAATGGTTTTTACTTACAATAGTGTCCTGCGTATTCTTACACAGTGTTGTCACTTTGCAGTGCATGCACACACTCCGACAATAATTCACATCTTTAATTGCAGATGCTTTGTCTCTTCGGAGGTATCATTATGTTTACCCTGAACCCCAACCCTGTTGTTGTGTCCACCCAGGTTCAAGTTGACCCAGCTAGCAGTGGATACGTCTGCTGGGCCCTATAAGAACCACACGGTGCTGTTCCTGGGGAGCGAGGACGGCAGGGTACTGAAGATCCTGGCCAGCACCCAGCTCAACGCCTCCTTCAGCACACAGCTACTGGAGGACATCGATGTCTACAACCCCACCAAGTCAGCATCCCTTTCTCCGTTCTTTTACATCTACATGATGCAAACGATCCGTTTTATAATATAGTGCACTCTTCTCATAACGTTCACTTTTATTGGTTCAGCAACAAACAGAAGTCCCTCATTTTTTTGCCCGCTGTAAGAGGATGGTTATTGTATGTGATGCTTCCAAGCAGAGTCCACTGTAATAAGACAGTGATATGTGTTGTGGTGCTGTTAGTACGTGTCCTGAACAGCTTTTCAACTCCACTCTCATTTGCATACAGTCTCCCAGGGTGCTGTAGTTGTCGCCATCCATCAGCATAAATTTAGGAAATAATGAGACGTGTTTGTCGTTTCCCCTTTCCTAGATGTAATGTCCGCGGAGAGGACAGACGGGTTCTGGGATTGGAGCTGGACAGGGAACATCACGCTCTGTTTGTGGCCTTCTCCAGCTGTGTGGTCCGAGTACCTCTGAGCCGCTGCAACGACTACGGCTCCTGCAAGAAGTGAGTGATACCCGGTCCATTATATAGAGCTAGTACTGCACTGTTAGCAGTTGCCAAGTGTATGTTAATATTGCTGTGGAATTCCGGTTGTCATGCGTTTGCCGCTATAGAGGCTTCCTTCCCCCAGTGCTGCTATGGTGATGTGAAGTTACACATGTGTGACTTACAATCAGTCATGTTTCTATTGTGTTATTGACTGTACGTTTGTTAATACCATGTGTAAATCTGTGTTGTTTTTGTCGCACTGCTTTGCTTTATCTTGGCCAGGTCGCAGTTGTAAATGAGAACTTGTTCTCAACTGGCCTACCTGGTTAAATAAAGGTGAACTAAATAAAAATGTTGCTGCTATCGTTTATGTCAAATTGTAAATATGCTGTATGCAACAGACTATATTCAAATTATGAATCACCAAGAGTTAGAAGCTGACGTTGTTATGAGGGCAGTGAAAAGGGCTTCCTTGCAGTCAGAGCAAACTGCTGGAGGTGATTTATTTTGTCAGGGATGTTTTTGCCGAGCTAGTATACTCGACCATCTTGTGTCCTATTTTGGGGTTGTGGAGGAATGTTCCCCCCGCCTCTACCCAACCCCCCAAGAAAAACATTTGTATTAAATTTGACCAGGGACGCGTATCCCACGTAGAATGCTAAACCCTCATTGTGAGCCTTAGAGAAGTGCTCAACAGCATTTACGCACAAATTGGAACCAGCTGATTGGCGGCAGGCCAACCCACGTCCAGGGTTTCAACGCGACGACGAGGAGAAGGATAGGGCCTGTCTCACTTTAGAGGGCTTAAAGCCCCTCCATCGCTGGATCACTCCGAAACAGCCCAGCGCACCTCAACCAGGGATTAGGGGCCCCTTAAGCCCCATGATGCTTTGCAGGGGTCAGGTGTCAGGCCCATATCCTCCTCTCCATACCCTCCCCATCTGTCTGCCTCCAAATTAGGTTTGGCTGGTTTGGTCTGTCTCTCCACCTTACTGTAGCCTCTATCTTGGCACAAAGCAAAACCGTTTTTCTATCTCTCGCTGCAGCTGCTGTTTCTATTAGGTTTCAGCAATGGATATGATTCAGACAGCAGAAACACATTGAATTGAATATATAGAGAAAAGAGATTTTGTGAAAAAGATGGCAAAGAGATATCAACAGTTGTGTGAAAGTCTCGACCCTCTGACCCACACAAAATGTTCATAACATTTTCATTTCCCCCCTTTTTTAGTTATTAAAGCACAAGTTACAAAAAGTTGTCACATTTGCAACTGTTTTCCCTCAGTGCAAGGTTAATGAGAACCCCCAGAATAGGTCAGCTGTAACCCCACAGACCAGGGGTGATATTCTCAGTAAAGAACAGTAAGTCAGCAAAACAGGACAAGCCACAGGTAGGGAGGTGACATCATGAATTTACACCACAGAGAGAGGAGAGACATGGTGGACCTTTCTTCCAGACAGACAGTTTCTAATGAGTGGTTCCATACAGAGCTATAGATATACACAGCTCTAGTGGTCCATAGGTGAGAGGAACACCTGTGTCTTCATCGTGTCCTGACAGGCACAGAGAAAAGGAGCCAGCAGGAATGCTTCAAGTCTCCCCTACAGATAGGGGTCATTACCTTTTAACTCTGACATGTTGTCAATGCCGGTCTGGTGGAGACTCCTCCACTCTCCCTCTCTACACGGCCCTCTGTGTTGTAAACCATGTTGAGCATGACTGACCGAACTCTGTCCTCCTCTCTGGCTCCCTACATCTCTTCTACATACTGGCCTGTTAGTTGGGCTGTGTCACTGGGTCCCTGTCCAAGACTGCCTCTGGCTACCAGACACCCAGGGGGCTCTCACCAAACACTGCTGTCTGCAGCCTCACAGACCGACAGCCAGTCACACTACATTGACCATCTCTCATATTCATCTTTGCCTCTTTCTGAGCTCCTAGATAGGAGAGTTACAAGCTAGGCTCACTCTGCAGTGAGCCTAGCTTGTAAATTGAAATGGCAGGTTTTTTGAAATGCAAATTGAAATGGTAGGTTTTTTTCTGTGTGGTAAAATGACACCCTGGCCTGGTCTGTTTTACTTCGTCTGGTGTGACTGTGGCCTGTGATGTTAATGAGACACTCCAGAATATGGGGGTGTTGATAGGTGAATAGATATCACATGTCACTTCAGGTCATGCCTCACGAAAGAGTCTTCATTAAAATATGTATTTGGTCTCTTACCTTTTGATAGTGTTCACACACCGAACTCTGACTGTCTGTCTGTCTCACAGGAGCTGTCTGTCCTCGAGGGACCCTTACTGCGTGTGGCAGAGGACTGGGAGCTGTGTCACGGTGGTGCCCGGATTCAGGTGAGTCACAGATGTTGCGTAAGGACCACCCCACCACGCAGCCAATTATATGACAGCAGGTTAAGAGGCCAAGTACCAAACGCATCCCTAGCCCCTACTCCTTGTTTTGTTGAGTACTATGTGTCAAATATTAGTGTTGAGTCTTCGATCAGAAAAAAGTAATGTTACTGACAATTTATCAACATTAAATGGCCATAGACATGACCTTGCATGAAACATACAGTAAAGGAATGAAGTAGCAGTAACTTCCTAGTACTCTGCAAACCACATCCTTGTATGCTTTCAATAATCGATACCTAATCTGGAGTTTGACTTGCCCAGATTGTCAACGTGATGAATACGGCCTCGAAATTCTAGTAAAAACATTGGTCTGTCGGCTCCATTTCACATATAGGACGAGCATCCATCTTGTTTATTTCTAAGTGGCGGACATACATCACGTCTGCAATCACTCGGAAATGAAACCCCAGAAACCCGCTTGGAGGGGTCGTGCGTCACTTGGGGTGGGACTGAAAGGCATCGATCAAAATGACCTCAATGTAATTTACTGATCCATTCTGATGAACTGGAAGGAAGCCATTTGACACTTAGAGCTATCGACTGGCTCAGCGTCAGCGCCAAGCAGGGTGTGTGTGTGCAAACAACAAGCCAATCAATTCCTCTGTCTGAGACTCCCTCCTGACCCACTGTCTTTCTCTTTCTGCACTGTAGCATGGAATCGAAAGTAATGCTCTGCTGGGTGGATTTCAATCATGTCGTGTGTACCTCACTGTCTTCTGAACGGAGGGAGGGAAGGAGAGAGGTAGAGGAGGAGAGGCAGTAGAACACACTATTTCACCTCCTATGTTGCCTCCTGACACTCAGGGACTGGGCTGTCACTGTTCCTCTGATTTTCAGTGTGGCCTTAAATCACTTGCTGTAGGTATTCGCCTCTGCAAACATGGGCTGTAAACTTTGTGTGGATGGGTGGACAGACATCACAGCAGAGGCAGCTGCCACTATCCTAATAGTCATATGGACTGCTTCAAATGGATTATTCTGCTGGGGGTCGACTCATTGCATATCCTGTGATTGGCCACCCATGGGTTTTATTTGCCATAGCTTCACAGCCAGAGGTTAATGGAATATTCCAAAGGTGTGTGTGTGTGTGTGTACGCGTGCATGCGGCGGTGTGTACGTGCTGGGCAGGTAATCAGAATTGGACTGAGGCTTGATTTATCACATTTTTAACCAGCGGGACAGTGCCATGCAGCAAGCCAATGGAGTAGAACCGAAGAGATTGGCAAATATTATACATGCAGTCAGTAGAGCTATTACGCTGTTCCTGCTCTGTCCACGTCAGAGCGAGAGAGTGATATGGTGTGAAATAGTCAGAACCCGAGCATGGCCATGCCACCAGAACAGATGCAACAGCTCATAAAGGCTGTAATGGGGCTGGACCGGAGAGCAACAGGGGACACATCCCCCTTTACTCTCTCCTCCCTTACTCTCTCGCTCCAGAGGTGGCATAAATTCTGCCGGCTGCTTTGGGGTGGGGGGGGGGGGGGGGGGGGGGTGTTGAGCCAGAGGTGAATTGTTTCCATGGTTTCCTGTCTCTCTCCCCTCACTGTCAGCGCTTGGGGACGGCGTGCCAAAGAGGCTCTCTCAGAATAAATAAATACATTAATAAAACAAACAGAAAGGGAATGGAGGCATACGGTAATACTGGTCCGCATACACGGACACACAATCACGCAAAATCCCCCCAGGCCGACCTATTCACTCACAAGCAAACCCACTCTGGTGTGGTAATACAACTAATGCTATCGGCTGTCAGTGGGCCCACTGCTGAGCATGGAAAGATAAGTGAAGTTATTATTTCTCCCCTCTGAATTCCCTGTTGTATTTTTTTCACTCTTGATTTGCTCACTGGGTCTGTATTCACTCATCTAGCCCTGCTTCTCATTTAGATGTAATTTGTTTTTGGCCGCGCCTGGAATGTCTGTTTTTGTGTAGATGTGTGTTTGATTGCCCGTGCGTGCGTGTGTGAGCGCGTGTGTTTGCATATGTGTGAATGTTCATGAGTATTTACATCTGTTCTTTTCTTTGATTGCCTGCACAGTCGATACTGCGTCGTAGAAGATTCAGTGTCATTGATGTTATGTTCTGCTTGACTAAGGGGCCAGTCACTCCACTGCATCAACGCAATCACATTACTCACCAGGGGGAATGTATGATTTCTGAATGTGTACACGCCTTTGATTCATAGAAGAAAGATGAAGTGTCTAATGCACTGGAGCACAACCAAATGTAAATAAATACTAGAGTATAAGAGAAAAAGTGGAACCATGGATGCAACTGGTGGTGAAACATTATTCGTCCTCGGTGATAGCACCTCGACACATCCATTAGAATTTAGACATTAACAAAACAGTCAGCCTGTGACCTTGCAGAGACAAAAACAATGAAATGGTTTTCTTTTGCAGCACCATTTATTTAAGTCTTTGTCTTCAACAGAACCATTTTGGAAAGCTTGACAATGTACCCAATTAATGAAAGCGGGGGTTGTGTTTAAATGGTGAAAGAGGAATGACATACACGCTGACAGGCCGTTTTGTCCTCTTCTGTTTTTGTTTTTCCTCAGGGGCGGATTTGAGCAGGATGTGGAGAACGGCTACCCTCACTACCCAGACAGCTGCCACGGTAAGGTGGACCAATCATCTGTTCTTAATGGCTCTCCACTAGATGCACAGAGCCATCATAAAAGCTCTTTCATAACAAGCGACGCTTATCAAGTGCATTTAATTGTCCAAAATGATACAGAAAAAGTGATTGCCATACTTGGGGAGTGATAGTACAATGAAATGCATCAGCAAGTCAGTAGAAGTTTAAGTAGCCTGTCATTTCCTAGCTGAAGAGTACCCCGGTGGGAATTTTGCTCTCAATTTTCCTTTGCAGATGGGCACGTTAAACAAGCAGTCAATTATACATTTAACTAAGCACAGTTTGAGTATTTAACCACTACTCAGACTTACACAATGTACTGTTCTGTCAATATGTCTGTTGCTTTCCCTTTTCTTCTCTAGACGTCCTGGCGACCACACGCAAGCAAAGCACTCTTGCTGATTCAGCATATGGTCAGTTGACATTTCTTTATCCTCTATTTTTAAAGCTTGTCCAAACTGTCTGAGGTTGTTAGCGAACAGGCTAACGCTAGCAAAGCCTGATAAGCAACATCTCTTATTCCCATTTTTTGGACTTGTTATGCAACATGAGCAGTTCAGGAGAGTTTGTTGCGTAGAACAGCAACACCACCTCTCTCACACAAACAGCTATCTTCAACATTGGAGCTATTGTCCAAAGCTAGTCGCGGCAGCAGCACCAGCATGGATGTTTGACAGGCTAGCAGCGCCAGTGGCCAAGCTGCCCACTTCGCTTTATCAAGAAGAATCATCATCCCTGTAACGCTCCGTTACTCCCCACTGCCTCCCATAGAGCAGGGTGGCTACAGAGCTCAGCGGCTGGCAGGAAGCACATTGCTAGCTCTCAGCTGAGATGTAGTCTAACGTAGCATTAATAAACAATTACTGTGGAATTATATTTGAATTATGATAGTGACATCCCTGGGCCATGACTTAATGATTGTTTTTTTTGTTAGAGAGCAGAATTGTTTACTGCTCTTATTGACGTAGCTCAGTGGTTTTCGGTTAGCTGAGTTAGCCGGGTAGTTAGTTAACTAGTACCCATGGGTACTGATGGTGGCTGCTTTTCCCTAGAAGTGATAAACACAGCATTGAGACCATCTTAGTGAGAGTTGCTGGCCATTATATCTCAACAATACCATCCATCCAGGGTCCAGTCCAGCCTCTATATCTACTTCAGAACACAAGCAATACTTAGCCTCAGACCTCCACATTCCCACAATGCCTTTGTTCTCCGTATCCTCTCTGCTGGAGGAAGTAGTGCCGCTCAGTGGGCAGTGGGACTAGATGAGCCACCCCACTGGCTAATTCCGCCAGGCGATTACTCCATCCATGCCTCTGTACTCTGTTTGAAGTACTTCACACACTGCCAGACTTCAGACTCAGACTTGCAGAATGACAAAAGCCTTTGATGGGTCCAAACTGAAGATCAAGGTTTCCCCACAATAGAACACCCCATAATGTTGAACAATGCCATTCTCGCTGGTGTGCATTGGTTCCTAAGTCCTCTTCCTTACTATTCCCCAGAATGGAACAATCCCATCCCATAGAGAAAGCAGCGAGAGACAAACACCCAGCAGTGTGGACAATCAAATCATTCCCCATTGCATATTGTGCTTTTCTCCTTTCTTTTCTCTCTGTAAAGGAGAAAGCAATGTACACACACAATGTTGATAAATTGAAGTAATAATGCAGCCCTGGAGCTGTTGTCTGGCATGCCAAGGCTGAACTCCCCCGGTGTGCTGTTTTAATTTGCCTGGTGCAGATGGTGCTCTGACAGGGCACCTTATTCAGAGTGAAAACTATCAACTGGCATCGAGAGCGGGCCTTTCGCTTTCAATCTGGGCTGGCACCCTCCAGTATGCTAACATTATGGCCGGCGTATTAGCGAAACGTCCACGTCTATAGCGGCGTGCTGCACACAAGGCCTCAAGGACATCCAGTGTCAGAGAATTAGGAAGACACTCATGATGGTTGTTGTGATGATGACAGTGCTTTCTTCTGCCAGGTCTCTCACAATACAGACCCGTATTGGATCCACAGACTCAGACACCACATAACCCCACAGTACCAGTACAGATCCTAATTGGATATGTTGCCATTGTCACATTTTCCATAAACATTGTCACCTTTTCCATAGACCATTCCCTATGTAGGTTAGACGGTAACTACCTGTAAAACAGTTTAGTGAAGCAGAGAACTGAAAATTGCTGTAAGTCATTACCTACCATTACCTCAGCTACTGGTATCTATTTCAACTCATCTGTCAAACTACTTAGTAAAGCAAATCGGACGTGAAAGGTAACTGTATATCAAAGTTTGTATGTGCTGGAAGAGTCATTCATGCACCAGCTGGTAGCGTCCACAACAACAGGGTTTTGCTGTGTAGAATGTACTGCAGTGCCAGGTGCAAGAGATTCCTCACTGGTTCAGTAACAAAGGTAGCAGGTTTGGAAATCTTAAGGCCGGCACTGCAGCCAAATCATGACCATATTGGCCCTGAGTGTTTTTCTCCAATGTCTCGTAATTTCTGCAACGCCTGAATGTTTTATCTATTAAGGGCATTAAACAGTGGGAAAAACGTTGGTTCTAAAGCACTGAATCATGTTGCACCTATGGAGGAGTGCTTTACGTGTAATGTATAGGCTACCTACTTTATTTATTGCAGTCATGGATTCAGTTGAATTCTCTTCAAAGCGCTCTTTATGTTAATGTCCTCATTGTCATCATCAGCTTAACAGTAATTATGACAGTAATCTTTTTTCATGCTGGATTTACATATCTTGTTCTCCAAGGTACAAAGAATCCTTCCCTTGTCATAAAACAACATTATATTTAGGTGTTTTTGTGTGCTGCATTTCCATTTCACTAACGGGTTACTTTGTTACCCCTCCCCCACCTGCACAACAACAGGGAAGACCACACCCACAACAACTGCCAGCACAACCAATCAGGTGGCCCCATTCCCTAAGGTGGCAGGTGACTCTGAAAGAGGTACAGGTCCTGATGGCGGTCCTCCAGTCCCAGTTGGGGACCAGGGGTCACCTGACTCGGAACCAATCAGTGTGGAGATGGAGGGTAAGGGGGTGGGGTGTCTGTGTCTGCTGAACTTTGACCTGCACTGGATTGCATTGATGGGCCCTGAAGCTTCACTGCACACTACTAACCAAGATGAGCACTAACACTCTAATCTCTGTGTGTAGGACACTAAACATTTAACCATATATCCACTCACTTAATGAAGCAACCATGAGTTAGAGAGGCTTAATCACTTAAATAGATACTGCATTGGATCCAATTAACCCTTCAATTAACTCTTCCAAACAATGTCCTAACAAAATGACTCCTGCATGTCTCCTCTCATATCTTATTTAGTCCATCTACTAGGGTAGCTTACTCTCCGCTCTCCAGCGGGACACACTTTAACAATCACACGACCAAGCACGTCTTCTCTTCTCACGCTGTCTAGTGCGCTGCTTCCTGAATGTCATTCCCAGATTACTCCCAATAGGAAACCAACCGGAGCTCCTAATATTCAGCAGGATGGGAAGACTGTTCGTTGATGCTATTTCCTTTAGCCCAGGCTCTCCTTGCTGCGCTCCTCTGGCGCCTTGTCAGGAGTCCATAAATCCTTGCTAGTGATGGGTTCCAATTCAGGCCAAGAGTCTCCGGCTGCAATGATGAGCCACTCAGGCTCAAATGAGAAAAGCCTGTAACAAATAAATAACCAGCAGCTGGCGAGCGTACAAGGGGAAACCATAATAGAAACTTGGGCAACGCAATCTATTTCAGCATGGGCTAGTGTCGCCTGGCTGCCGGTTCAATCAAAAGCACGGGGACCTGGCTGATAAGGCGAGAGAGGAACTGTTCTGGAAGTAACAGCTTGGCAGTTCCAAGGAAGGCCTCTCTCTCTCTGATGCACCCACACGTACGTGTGTGTGTGTGTGTGTGTGTGTGTGTGTGTGTGTGTGTGTGTGTGTGTGTGTGTGTGTGTGTGTGTGTGTGTGTGTGTGTGTGTATATATGTATATATGTATATATATATATGTGTATATATATATATATATATATATATATATATGTGTGTGTGTGTGTGTGTGTGTGTGTGTGTGTGTGTGTATATATATATATATGATGCTATTGGTTTCAGTTAAGGAACATCGTGGAAACTTCAGATGAGATGCAGTATAGGTAGAATAGGGGTCAAGAAACTCTGGTCCTGGAGGGCAGCCATGGGTGCAGGCTTTTGTTCTAGCTCAGCACCAACACAACTCATAATGTACTTCTGTAAACTGAGGTTAATTTGAGAAGAGTCTAGTTAGCTCTGATGTAAGTTTAAGGCTAGCCTTGAAGCAGGTTTGAAACATCTTTGGCACAATAAGCAAACTATTTACCGCAAGCTACAGTAATAGCAATTCTGAAGCACTCTAGAATTGCATCCCAACAGCTTTTGTTTTTATTTTATGTAAGGCTTACACAGACGCAAATACAAGGTGACATGATTCATCCAGCTACGGGTAGAAGCAATGTATTATATAAAGACTATGACTGACCAAAATACAAGTACAAGCACCCCTTGTGAGACCTCGCTGTTATGAACATTTCCAGCAATCATTTAGCTGCGGTTCGGCCCTATGTTTACCTCAAGGGAGAACGCCTACCTCCCTATAGTGTCAGAATGCTTCAACCTACGCGTTTACATACACACATTATTTAGACCCAGCTTTTAGACCTCACTATTGTTTGTTTTCCCAGTGTTATTTCCTGCTTAGCTTATTTTAAACAGACCTTCTCCGGGGTCGTCCGCATATTCAAATTCACCTGTTTGGGTACGGCGGGAAAAAAACTTGCTAGCAGCTAATTTAGCCGACAAGTACAGGGAAACAACTCAATAATAGAGGCAAACAGGCAGGGCTCTGAAACTCATTGAAGCACTAGGAGAAGAGCAGAGAATGAACTCAGGCTGAACTTCTCTTTGCTGCTGAAGAGGGGTCGGTGTCCTGGTGGGACGGTGCCAGTTCCTTACTCTTATTTATATCTCAGTGGATCGAGGAATATAGACTTCCCGTCTAGCCATAAATACAACTCAACTTTCATATCACCTCTCTTCTTGATTACGACATCATAAGTCATCCTATGTCGCTAAATTCATTTTAAGATGTGCGTTATAAACTCAAAAAACATGGATAATTTAGGCATATCAACAATCCTATGCAGCATCCTCCTCAAGCTGGGTGTGTACATTAAGCTATTCATCATAACCAGGAAAATGTTGCCCATCTCACTAAAGTGCCTCAGTCACAGCTGTTACAGCCAATTTAGCATCACTACTTAGTCATGTGGTAATGACACTAAATAAAGGTCACTTTACCTAGATCACTGTTTCCTTTCATTCCTCTGCCCGAATTACTCGCTCTTTATGACGGCTATGATTGACATCAGGTTTGACTATGAAAACACACACTGTATAGCTCTGTACTGTACAGCTCCCCATGGGTCATATACAGTACATGCACAATACTACATCTTTCCATACGCAGCAAAATGAACACCTCAAAACATGAACTCTACTGAAGTTGTTCACAACATGTTCTTGCCTGTCTGTCAACATTAGGGGCTGGTTTCCCATTCACAGATGAACCCTAGTCCTGGACAAAAAAAGCTGATGGTGATTCTCCATTGGGCATGCTTTTAAATCCAGCACTAGGCTTAAACTGTGTCTGGGCAACTTCCTATATGTTTACTGTCACCCTCAGGTTCAGAGTGCTTAGTGTCACCATGACATTTGTATTATCATGATAACACCATGGAGACCAGAGTGTTAGTCAACATCAGAATGTTGAGTGTCCCACAGTGTGAGTGACGTTTGGGCCCACAGTGTACAGATCCACACACGCAGTTGTCCTGACTCCTAAACCCGACCCCTTACCCCTTTCTGTCTCCTCGACCCCTGACCCCTGGGGAATAGTTCTCTATTAACCTGCTTGTTTTTCAGTTGGACTAACCCTTATCTGCCTCCTTTGTTGAATCCTCCTCGCCTTCTCTTCCCCTTTTCCCCATATGACCTCTCTACCCAGTTTCAAAGCCTATGACTGAAACTGTGTTTTTGTTGCCTACAAGCAGTTGTTTCTCTGTGGCTTTAGGCGTGGGTTTCAGGCCACTGTTTGGTAAAGCTATGGTTCTTCCAGAGCTGCTTTTCTATTCAGACAGTTAATTTGTTTGTTTAGGGAGTTATGTTAGGGATTGGCTCTGGAATACAGTAGCTTTACCAGGTGCTGAATGGTGAATGCCCTCTTTATTCTCTATATTTTATTCCAGATGCAACTGCATGTAAAATGTGTCGCACAATGCATATGGTGCCATGCTTGATTTGATGGTGGATGATGAGGCTATCAGTACATGAACTATGTCTGTTCCAAAGCTGTTTGAAATGGAAAATGTGTCTTTGAACTGTATTATCGCTCATGTTTTGACAGATAATATCTTGGTTTTCAAAGTCAGTGTTGAGTGATGTACTGTACTGAGATATTATGGCAAATTGGTCTCTACTTGCCAGGTTCTAAGGTATTGTACGTTATTTGTAATGAGGGATACCTGGAGAAAATGGATGGCCTTCCCTTCAGTAAAATATATTTTTATCCGACCCTCTCTGAATGCTTGGAGAGAAAAAAAAAACAAGTGACCCTCCGCAATACCCCAAATAATAATTAAAATATAAAGTGGATATCAAAAAACATGCCTAGGGTTTACCCTCACTCCAAGGACAGACGAGAGTCTTAGATACTGTATGCAGTTTTAAAAACTGTTCTTCATTTCGTAAGCCTCACAATGCAAAGTAGCCAGAAGGTTGTGGATTTGCAAACCACCACGGATAAGGGGGATGAAAAGATATTCATTATAATAAAAGCACTACATGAATCTATCCTCTTATTTGCGGTCTGCGAAAAACATAGCCTTTTATAATGCATTTCTATGCAATTCTACGAACATGACCAGAGACCAGCAGAATGTTTTTTTTATACCACAACAGAGCATGACAACGAATGAGCGTATGCTGCAGCACCGGAGGCATTTAGATTTCTATTCAGGCTATTGTTTAAAAAAGAGCATATATTGGCCTCCCGAGTGGCGTAGCGTCTAAGGCACTGCACTGCAGTGCTTGAAGCATCACTACAGTCCCGGGTTCGATCCCAGGCTGTGTCACAGCCGGCCGTGACCGGGAGACCCATGAGGCGGCGCACAATTGGCCCAGCGTCGTCCGGGTTAGGGGAGGGTTTGGCCAGCTGGGATTTCCTTGGCCCATCACGTTCTAGCGACTCCTTGTGGTGGGCCAGGCGCCTGCAACTGGTCTCCAGTTGGACGGTGTTTCCTCCGACGCAGTGGTGAGGCTGGCTTCCGGGTTAAGCGAGCAGTGTGTCAAGAAGCATTGCGGCTTGTTTTGTAGGACGCATGGCTCTAGACCTTTGCCTCTTCCGAGTCCGTAGGGGAGTTTTAGTGATGGGACAAGACTGTAACTACCAATTGGATATCACGAAAAATGGGTAAAAGTACCACAAAAAAAGAGGATAGTCTAAGTTTGGAACAGTATATTATTTTTACCAGTTTTCAACACAAGTCTCCTCAGTGAAACCTCTTGATGCTCTACATGCATCAGCACACTTCTAATAAAATGCCATGTTCATTAGCACTATTTTTCAATTGGAGTGAACCAGTTACATTACAGCGTATCATATTACCTCGTGTGTGCATAAATCAAGCTGCATCCAATTGGTTGGGCACTGATGTGTAATATTATGCATATTCTTAATAATGAGAATACATGATTGAATTCATTCACACGATCACCCAGACCCCCTCTCGCACACACTCACACACCACACACACGAACACAGAGCGTTAACTCTGTTCATCATTACCCAAGCATCAGCTATTTGAACTGTCAAAGTACTCCGAATTTTAGTTAGCAGACTCCTGTTCGTGTCTAATTTTGAAAACACTCTCAGTGCTTGGAGTGTTGCAGCCGATGATTTGTTGTTGTGTTTTCCATGGCAGAAAATACATCTCTGGCATTAGTTGGGGTTAATGGTTGCCTGCGAAGCCTGGGGCCATTTTGACTCATTGCGGCACTATGGAATGAAGTACCCTTTAATGGAACTATTACATTCTCCCCTCAGCTGTAGAGAAACAGAAACTAATTAGGCTATTTTGGAACGTCTTTACTTGACGCAGATATAGAACTCAGGAGTCGTTTCCAGTGCTTAGCTACAGAGCCTTCAGAAAGTATTCACACCCCTTGACTTTTTCCACATTTTGTTGTGTTACAGCTTGATTTTTCAAATGGATTAAATTGAGATTTTTGGTTCTGTCAAAGTGGAATTATGTTTTTCGAAATGTTTACAAATTCATACATTTTAAAGATTTTAATCTTTAAGGACTGGGGAGTTTTTCAGGATAAAAATGAAACGGAATGGAGCTAAGCAAGGCAAAATTCTAGAGGAAACCTGGTTCAGTTTGCTTTCCACCAGACACTGGGAGATTAATTAACCTTTCAGCAGGACAATAACCTAAAACATAAGGCCAAATCTACACTAGAGTTGCTTACCAAGAAGACAGTGAATATTCCTGAGTGGCCACGCTACTGTTTTGACTTAAATCTACTTGAAAATCTATGGCAAGACCTGAAAATTGTTGTCTAGCAACGATCAACAACCAATTTGACAGTGCTTGAAGAATTATGAAAAAAATTATGGGCAAATGTTGCACAATCCAGGTGTGGAAAGCTCTTAGAGACTTACCCAGAAAGACTCACATCTGTAATCGCTGCCAAAGGTACTTCTACAAAGTATTGACTCAGGGGTGTGAATACTAAATACATTTGATATTTCTGTTTTTCATTTTCAATACATTTTGCACACGTCTAAAAACATGTTTCCACTTTGTCATTATTGGGTATTGTGTGTAGATGGATAAGAAAAATAATACATTTGATCCATTTTGAATTCAGGCTATAACACAACATTCAAAAGGCACTCACACATCTGAGCAATCTTTTTTGCAGATGCATGGTAACAGTTGAACAAGATGAAGGAAAAAGGAAACCGCAGAGCTCTGACGAAGGCCGTGAGGCCGATACGTAAACTTATTAAAGATCAGTGATACTATCAAGAGCAGTGTGCGGTTTCCTTTTTCCTTCAGGCTATAACACAACAAAATGTGGAATAAGTCCAGCGGTATCAATACTTTCTGAAGGCACTGTACATGTGATCTTGAGCAGTGAACTTTTCCATTGTGTCAGTAATCTTTAAAGGGGTAGTTCACTCTGAAAACAACATTGGAATTGTCCCAAAGTCAAGCTGTCTATATTCCACACCATAGTTAGGCATCAGCAATCAGGATTACCATAAACACTGTAGTATCCCAGTTCAATAATCGGTTGATGTCCAGCTTATCCAAAATCCCTGATTCTCAAGACCATCCATTTGGCCATCAACACTGCAGATGGCTAGCTGATTCTATGGTGCACATGCTGTAGAATAAAAACACAGCTTGACTCTGAAACACTTCTTAGGTATGTACTGTAGTAGTTCAGTTGGAGCTAAATGAATCTGTATGATTTTATATAACTATCGGTTTTAAGCATCTCAGAGAAGGGTTAGACGTGAGTCACAGGTGAAAACCTCTGCTTTCCTTGTTTGTGTTTCACTTCTTTTGTTTTTGTTTGTTTTGTTTAATCACCTGCTGAAATAGCACTTCACACTCCAGAATCGACACGTTCTCAACTTTGGCTCCTGGCGCAACCCATCCCCAATTAGTGACACGCAGAACAGACTCCAGGTTGCGTATAGCTTTAGCTTGGTTACATAATGCACAGCCTTGTCTATTTTTACCATTATGGATATAATCGCTCAGTGTTTCTCTCATGCAGCGCTATGAGAGCGTCAAGCGGGGGCCTTCTACATACCAAAACACAGCTGCTTCTGAGAGCGAGGCTTCAAAACCCACCAGGCTGACAATCTGTCACTCACTTTGACACATCTCTCTCTCCATCATCTTCTCCCAGCCTCCCCCTTACAATCTGTTCCCTGCACATTCTTTCTCACACTCTATTTCTGTCACTTTTTGTCCCCAACTTTCTGTCACATTCTATTTCATTTTATTTTCTCTAGTTCTCTTGCTCATCTTTTTTTCTGTCCTGTTCCGCTCTCTCTCTTTTCTGTTGCCTGGCAGTTTCTTACTGAAGTTATATTTTCTCTCCCTACTGTATCTCTCTCTCTCTGTCTCTCGTTCTCTCGAGCATGAATGTTTCCAGCTGTCCCCCCCTCTCCCTTTCTGTCACCATTTCTCTCCTCCTTCCCTCCTGTCCATTCTCAACCATATGTGTGTTTACCTTTTAGAAGACCTGAGAGTTCCTAATGTGTGTGTGTGTTCCTGTTCTTCACGCATTACACGTATAGTAGGCCTCTGTTCAACAGAGATCATGCTGAACCCACACTTTGGCTAAAGATAAAGTGTGACAACCGAGAAAAACAAACATGGAAAAACACTCAGTTATTAACATTATATAAACCATTGAGAGGAGGTTGTTATTGTTGCTTTGAGTAGCTTCAATTATCCTGCGGCACCACATATCTTTATATAACACACCTATATTTTACAAAAAAAATGTATGCAACCCCTACCACTACACAGGTGCAGGCAACTCCAATTAATGGTCACATGTTACATTAAAGCAAAGCTCTCAAACCTTTTTGTCTCACCTCTTTATCAGAGGTGTCATACAATATTGGGTCATAAAATGATTCATTTGACCCTTTTTAAAGGAATTTTCTTTCAACACTGTATTGAGGCAATGCATTATACTGTTTGCCTGCATGCTATGCCTCCTGTGTGCCATCTAGCAGCACACCAGTCTCCCACATGCCATGATTCAGTGGGTATTAATTTCACTGTGACCATGCCACCATATGTCACGCATACGGCCCGATTGAGTCATCCACCCCAGCCCCAAACGTGTTGTGACAGTTTGTGCGTGGGGTTGGAGATCTGTGTACCTCCGCTGTGCATTTCCCCACTGTGGCTCTTGACTCATAGCTCCTCGGCCATGTGGAACCCTTCAATAGTCATAGGGTCCTGGTCAGGGGGCCCAGATGAGTCACAGAACTGAGAGCTGGGAGCCACAGGGAGGTTGGGGGAATCCACACAGAGACATGGGCATCCTGACCTGTATTATTCATAAAACCCCCATACTGCCTCGGCTCACTCTGACACACTGGCCTAGGACAGATAGGATAAATGAAGCACCGCCATGCCAAATTGGATGCAGTCTATCACAGTGCCATCCGTTTTGTCACCAAAGCCCCATATACTACCCACCATTGCGACCTGTACACTCTCGTTGGCTGGCCCACGCTTCATACTCGTCGCCAAACCCACTGGCTCCAGGTCATCTATAAGTCCTTGCTAGGTAAAGCCCCGCCTTATCTCAGCTCACTGGTCACCATAGCAGCACTCACCCGTAGCATGCGCTCCAGCAGGTATATCTCACTAGTCACCCCCAAAGCCAATTCCTCCTTTGGCTGCCTTTCCTTCCAGTTCTCTGCTGCCAATGACTGGAACGAACTGCAAAAATCACTGAAACTGGAGACTCATATCTCCCTCACTAGCTTTAAGCACCAGCTGTCAGAGCAGCTCACAGATCACTGCACCTGTACATAGCCCATCTGTAAATAGCCCATCCAACTACCTCATCCCCATACTGTATTTATTTATTTATCTTGCTCCTTTGCACCCCAATATCTCTACTTGCACATTCATTTTCTGCACATCAATCACTCCAGTGTTTAATTGGTATATTGTAATCACTTCGCCACCATGGCCTATTTATTGCCTTACCTCCCTTACCTCATTTGCACATACTGTATATAGACTTTTTCTACTGTATTATTGACTGTATGTTTGTTTATTCCATGTGTAACTCTGTGTTGTTGTATGTGTCGAATTGCTTTGCTTTATTCTTGGCCAGGTCGCAGTTGTAAATGAGAACTTGTTCTCAACTAGCCTACCTGGTTAAATAAAGGTGAACATTTAATTTTTTTTACGCCATAGAAATACAATGGATATAGCACTTGAATGGATAGAACTTGCGATTTCATAGCAGAACGTCAAACATATTCTGTGAATTTAACATTATCACCAGGAGAATGTGATAGTACAGTATATTGCATCTCTCTATAGGGGAATGGCACCCAGTATTCTACTTACTGATGTAGAGCAAATGGCCCAATTGATAATGATAGAGAGCTTTGCAGTGCTCTAAAAGCCTTTACTTCCTGATAGTGCTGGGAGAGCGACAGGGAGCAGACACTTTTCCTGTAACTTTGTGACCTACATATAACTTTCCATCAACGCCAGGCAAAGAGACACTCGTGTTGGCAGTTACTTCAAGACCAAAGAACGAAGTCTTGTTTGATGCTAATTCTGCCACATCTTCTCTCTGTTTGTATTAAGAGGCTGTCAAAGAAAAACGGTAATGGTGACAAGTACCCTTTAGAGTTACTAGCAAAGTGCCAGGAGCTTCAAGGCTGATGCCTGTGCTCCTCTATTGACACATCGAGGTTTTCCCTGTTGTGCTTTTGTTACTTTTATAGATTCATGATGAGTTTGTGCTTGAAGCTGCAGTGGAGCTTTGTTACTCATTTCTTCAGCCTACAATGTGTGCACTGAATACCTGTTCTCCACATACAGTATATACCTAAAGACATACTGTGTGTGTGTGTACTGCATACCTGTTCTCCACATAAATACCTGAAGACAAACACACACACTTGACCTAAGAGCATTTTAAAAAATATGTATCCAAGGACATTCTGTTCTGTGTTCTGCGTGTACTGTAGATTCATGCGAGTTATTATTCACATCTCCCTTTCCCTTATAAATTAATGAATATCTTTCTTTCAAATGGTATTGGTATGCTGCCTGCATTTACCCTCACAGACTCCAGTTTTCCTTATTCAGACAGAATAATGTATTGGCAACCTATTTGAACAAAACCTATTTAAAGAAATTATGAAGTGTAAGACACTGCTGTCATTGAAATTGTTGTACGAGATGTTTGATTCCACTAAACGCCTAATTGTAAATTCCCTCAGTGAAATTCCCTTCTAATCAAGTGCCCTCACTCTGTTAAAGCTGAAGCATGTGGCAGCTCTTTGTAATTTCATCGAAAGAGAAAAACCCTCGACAAGTCTCTCTTAGGCCCAATCACTTAAATCCTCCTCCTCATCATCATCTTCAACATCCCATCACCACCATTACGTCTAAAGCTGGCACTATCATTGCCCATTACTGCCTAACCTGAGCTCTCATTACGGGATGAAATTAGCCTGTTTGGAACACCTGCATTTCTGCTCCTGGGCGGCCCAAATCCCCTCCCCAGGAGCAGATCCCATCCCCTCCCCCTCCCCAATTTCACAGAGACTATCATTAAGGTTGGAGAAGGGCCTGACACCACAGATGGCAGCAGCCTTTGTAAATGAGCTCTGATTGCGAGAAAGGTGGCTAGTATCACTCCTCCTGTTGAATCTCAGATGACATGAGGCAAATATAGTGGCAGGGTCACACCATCCAAGGGCGTTTTCATAGTGTTGAGATAACCTTGAGATTTTGAGGCGCTTAGTTGCGGCAGTTCAGATGTTTTCCCAGACAACCATTTTAATCAGTCAGACTCTCGTTCAATTAAAGAGTGACGTATTCTATGAGCTGGTTGGTCGAGTTGGTTATTTTTGTCAAGTTCATCGCAGGTGCACTCACCCTGATCCATGCATTTGAAAGCACAGCCTGTGTGAATGACATCAGACTCCTGCCAGTGCACCCATCAATATTTAAAACCCAAACTAATTTTGGAGTTGATTTCTCAGTGACTGGGGAGCTCTTGCCCTCTGCCACTCTTTGCAGTTGGCGACGAAAGCTGAGGTTTTGGCAAGAAATACTTTATTGATTCATTAACAGAGAGGGAGGCAAGCCAAGAGGCTAGTTACAACACCTTTGCAATGCTGCTTCCCACATAGTAGAGCTTCTGTAAACACAACCTGTCTTTTCCAGCTGCTGCCTGCTTGACCTTATAGAAATTATAGTCTCTTCTAGGTCTCTGGTTTCATTACACTAAAGACCATTTTGTTCTCGCTCTCTTTTTCTGTGAAGGTGTCCGACGGCCTCCCGAGATGGAGAAGACCAACCACAGTGTCCACTACACCCTGCTGATTGCCTGTGTGCTGGTGGCCTTTGTCCTTGGAGCCTTCCTCTCAGGCTTTCTGGTCTCCTGCTACTGCAACCACACCGGCCACAAGACCAAGAGGCTGGCCAAGGACCCAGAGGCCCCCATTCCTCACGCCCTGTCCCTACGCAGCCTGGCCAAGCTCAATGGCCTGCTGGAATGCCAGAACAAGGAGGATAAGATGGAGGTGTCCTCGCCCAAGCTCTACAACTCCTTCTTCCAGAACGGGAAGGAGCATCATCAAGGAGCACCCAGACGGAACGGTGGTCACCACCCAGGGATGTCCATGGGAGACCAGGTCCACCCCCATCACCTACACCACTCTTCGGAGCTCTTGGGTCTGCCCACCCCAGACTCCACCCCTGAACTGCCCATCAAGAACATGAAGGCTTTCAAGAACCAGTGGGAGAAGAACCAGAACTGCAACAATGCCAAAGAGCCCAAGTCCCACAACATGGGACAAGGCTCCAGGCCCAGCTCAGGCCAGCTCCACCAGCAGATCTACCCCTACTCTCATAGTTTCTCCAATGGGCAAGCTCTGGCCAATGGGCATGCCTTGGTCGGTGGACCTCAGCACCTGGAGGAACGCAAGATCCACAATACCGAGCGCATGTTGGTCCAGCAGCCTTACCCCTGCTACCCACAGAAGGTGATGGAGGTCACGTCGCTGGATGAGCTGCTCAAACACATCCACGAGGCCAACGCCAGCAAGAACGCCCAGGTCATGACCTCATCCGGCCTGTCAGCCAGCGGCGGGTGCCATGGGGGTCAACTAGCCTTTGCCAACCGTGTCCAGCCGCACATCCCCGAGACGGAGTCTGCGCCTTACTACAGCTCATCCACCCTGCCCCGAGACAGCCTGACCCGCCGCATGGACGTACCTCCGGACATGCCCCCTCACCACCAGTCCACCCTGGAGCGGAGACACTCTTCCCAGAGACACTCACTGATTACCGCTGCCACTAAGATTGCCAACGGAGGGGGTGGTGGAGGGATGGTCCACCGACAGCAAAGCTTCAGCCAGCGTAACGGCCACCAGCACCAACCGCCCCCTATGCTGGCTCGAATGAACTCCACCGGCAGCGCCTGCGAGATCCACTACCCGCTCATCCCCAACGGGTACCTGACACGCCAGCAGAGCTACAACGGAGAGCAACAGGAGGATACCGGAGGATACCTCCACCGGGGGGCCATAGTCCGCCGGACCACCTCCCTCAAACCCGACGTCCCTCCCAAACCCCTCTTCATCCCTGCATCCTCTCCCGTCAACCAACAGGGAAACTTCAACTACTGAGGAGGAAGAGGAGAGGAGAACAGGACAAGAGTGACTGTGCCTCGTCCTCTCCTGTCAATGGGTGAAAAGTGGAAGACCTTTATGAGAAGACGTGCCCTGGATTATGTGGCAGCCATTCTTGCTGTCGACAAACCTTAAACAAACTTGTTATTTCCCCCTTTTTGTCCAATGAATATCTTTGTACCATATTGGTATTGCTCAGCTACTTGCTTATAGAAGGTGAGGGACTGGGGTTGGTGAAACGCGACCCCCTTATATTATGCTGCCAATGTCCTCAGTGTGGATTTACCATGCAACTTAGTTATGGAAGGGTTTGCCATCAAACATCGGACAGCTTAAGATTGAATCTAGAGCTTCTTGCGATGCCTATGAAACTTGCTTTTGCTTACCTTTTTCTTATGTAGTGTTGACAAAAAGTCCTGATCCCCCTAACGTGTTTCTATATATGCATGTGTGTGTATATATATGTGTGTTTTATATCTACACCGTATATGTATACATATACATATGCAGTATATGTATCCTGTGGAGCGACATCAACAAAACTCCTTTAAAGGTAGCTCTGTCTTTTTTGCCTTACTTTGAAACTGAACCCATTATGTTGAAATACATTACTGGTTGGTGTTTGGCATCTCAAATATAAGTTCTCGAAATGAGGCAAGGCCCTGCCTGCCCCTGTTTCAGCATGGTTAGTATGTGGACTAGGGGAATAAGTAATCATTTACCATATTAACACGTTCATGGTGATTTTTGCTACTCACATTCAAAAAGAGAGCCAAGCTGGTGGATACTGACAAGCAAAGGAAACTACTCAAAGCAACTATGCTAGGTGTTTCTCTTTTTTGGAAAATGGATACCTTACTATCCTGCCAAGGCCTGAGAAACAGATGAAAGGCATTAATACAGCGGGTCTATGAAGTAGGGCCTACTACAATTCCTAAAGAATGTTTTTATCACATTGGTGCTTACTTGATCCTCATGAATTCTAATATAATTATCATGTATCATACCCAAAGAGGACCAGACACTCAACCCCCAAAGAATCAGGATCAAGATCAGATCATCCGCCCCCAAAACAACACTCTTAACATGGTACAGACTGCAGTTATTATAATTATTAACTTTGTGGCTATTGGTTGTAAATAAAGGAATAATACTAGCCAAATGTTAATTGTATGTGTAAATGTGTGCCTTATTTAATATAGTATGTGGTATGGGGTAGGGGTAAATGCAAGGCGCCAAGATGCTATATAATAGGTGTTAGATTTTTCTTTTTTTTTATGGTCGTCGGAATGTGTCATATCTATTGTAGATTTGTATTTCTAACTAGGGTTTTTGATATCCCTGAACTGTGAGCCTGCCAGCACTGGCATAGCGACTACCACAGCTTGAGGCTGCATCTTTTTTGTTTGCCTCCTTTTCATGTGTTTTCACTGGGTTAGCTTTTTCTCTGATTGCTAACTTTACCTTTTGATTGTTTGTAGCATAGCAGGCTACTCATTAGATTAAAAGGGGGACATCAGTCCCTAAGATGTTAAGATTTTTCAGGCTCTCTGATACTCCCTACATATCACTTGGTCTCAACCTCAACACTACAGGTACACCACAGGTACACCACAGGTAGCGGAAAAGATCCGAAGGGTGGGATTTAGTGTTTTTTTGTCTGATCAGAAGATGTTGAAATTGTTTTAGGTAGAAATGGAATGGACTCCCTGATCCGATGAGCGTAGACCGGAAGGGATCGGAAGCGTCTGCCGGGCGTTCTCCTCAGGGAGAGAGAGGGAAAGCAGTCAGATCGGCCTCAGAAATACCACTCCCTCTGGAACTCTGTTGTTGCACTTTCTGGGCTTCTTCATGGGTTGCTGGATTCATGGTCAATTATTTGAGAGAGAAAAAAAACACTTACTGTATCTGAAAATAGTATTTATGCCCTAGATTCCTGAAGCTGGTCTGACCCCAAGTTTACCCTTCACACGTGAATTCACCTTGGGACTGGCCGATAGATACATGAGCCTGAACTACAACATTAGTTATAGATGGCTACATTCTTGCGTTTTAGGCAAACTAGTTTGGATGCAACACACGCGTAAGTAGAATCCTCACAGACATTATGGATCACTCCCATTACACATGAAACCAGTATTTGATTTGAATGTGACCATATCTCGTAACAGGAAAAGGGCAGCTACAGTACTTATTGGTGAGTTGAAGTGAAGTTTATTTGAGTTTGCATTGAGATTGTATGGGAAAGGGAATGGTCTATTTTACTTTTAATAGCTATTGCACAGAGTGTAAATACATTCTCTTGGGGGGGCTCTCGTTGATTCATAATGTTTTCATTCTTTGGGCGCTTATGAATTTGGTTTCACAGAATACCATTGTATGTCTCTTATAATAGAAATAAATGAAAATACATTGCAAGTGTGTCACTGACTTTGATGTGTGTCACATTATTCTCACATAGAAGTTACCTGTTTTATTGCAAAAATATTTAACTTTATAAACCATTGTCAAGAGTAGGGTTGAATAGCGGGAACAGGTTTACCGAGACTTCCCGCCCAAACCCAATCCCCTTTCCCCGGGATAAATCACTGCGAGAAACCAGTAAATTGTAATAAATCATTTCTATCAACAGCATGATGTGAAATTGAACTGTTAAATTATATCTGGCTTCTCACCGGCCTTCTCTCTGCTATCTGCATGATCAATCATCAACGCTAAGGGTTGGGACAGAGCGCATCTCAGTAGGCTATGGAGCGCAGTCCACAATGCATTATCTTATCTTGGTAACTTATTTTTGTTGTGACAGGTAGGTCTACATTTGCTGCAGCATAGCCTATGCCACAGTAGGATAATATAAGGACTGAATGCACGTCTAATTTACACATCTCCATCTTTCGGGGTTCCCTTTTTAATTGTAACAATACTTGTTTATATATTTGAAGATGCAGAGTTTTTAAGCAGCCTATCACTCTAATAGAATTGCTTTAAATCAGTGGATACTTGAGCACTCTGTTTCCCCACTCTCCATCAATTTCATTCAACTTGCATCCCAAATAGATCATCCTGTTCAAGATTTATATATGCTTAACAAAAATATTAACGCAACATGCAACAATTTCTAAGATTTTAATGAGTTCCAAGACATTCAAGTAAATCAGCCTATTGAAATAAATGAATTACCCCCTAATCTATGGATTTCACATGACTGGGAATACAGATATGCATCTGTTGGTCGAAGATACATGTACCTCACAATTGGCCCAGCGTCGTCTGGGTTAGGGAGGGTTTAGCCGGCAGGGATATCCTTGTCTCATCGCGCACTAGCGACTCTTGTGGCGGGCCGGGCGCAGTGCACGCTGATGAGGTTGCCAGGTGTACGGTGTTTCCTCCGGCACATTGGTGCGGCTGGCTTCCGGGTTGGATGTGCGTTGTGTCAAGAAGCAGTGCGGCTAGGTTGGGTTGTGTTTCGGAGGACGCATGGCTCTCGACCTTCGCCTCTCCTGAGTCTGTACGGGAGTTGCAGCGATGAGACAAGACTGTAACTACTACCAATTGGATACCACGAATTTGGGGAGAAAAAAGGGGGGGGGGAAGAAAGATACATGTACCTTTAAAAAAAAAAGAAGAAAGGATGGGCGTGGATCAGAAAATCTCCTTCGTATAGAGTTGATCAGGCTGTTGATTTTGGCCGGTGGAATGTTGTCCCACTCCTCTTCAATGGCTATTGCGAAGTTGCTGGATATTGTCTGGAACTGGAACATGCTGTCATACCCGTCGCTCCACAGCATCCCAAACATGCTCAACGGGTGACATGTCTGTAGAGTATGCAGGCCATGGAAGAACTGGGACATTTTCAGCTTCCAGGAATTGTGTACAGATCCCTGAGACATGGGGCTGTGCATTATCATTCTGAAACATGAGGTGATTGCGGCGGATGAATGGCACGACAATGGGCCTCAGGATCTCTTTACGGTATCTCTGTGCATTCAAATTGCCATTGATAAATTGCAATTGTGTTCGTTGTCCGTAGCTTATGCCTGCCCATACAATAACCCCACCACCACCTTGGGGCACTCTGTTCACGACGTTGACATCAGCAAACCCCTCGGCAACACGACACCATACACATGGTTTGTGGTTGTGATGCTGGTTAGACGTACTGACAAATTCACTAAAACAACGTTGGAGGTGGCTTATGGTGGGGAAATGAACATTCAATTATCTGGCAACAGCTCTGGTGGACATTCCTACAGTCAGCATGCCATTTTCATGCTCCCTCAACTTGAGGCATCTGTGGCATTGTGTTGTGTGACAAAACTGCACATTTTAGAGTGGCCTTTTATTGTCCCCAGCATAAGGTGTACCTGTGTAATAATCATGCTGTTTAATCAGCTTCTTGATATGCCATACCTGTCAGTTGGATGGATTATCTTGGCAAAGGAGAAATGCTCACTAACAGGGATGTTAACAAATGTGGAAAAAGTCAAGCGGTCTGAATACTTTCCGAAGGCACTGTATATAGTTAGATTAATAGTTGTCCTAGCCTACCTTTTTCAGGTAATAAATTCAGTTTTAGCTAATGAATGAATGGTGGATTATGCATAAGTTTCTCATTTATAGCCTCTTGCTCAATACACACCTGTGCTCTGCTGGCCTCTATCCTTAAACACTCCTTAGTTCTTGGAGTCCCAGGAAAAGCTAGACTAGAATAGCTTGATGGATTTATTTTTATACTTTTTTTGCATTTCTTATACTACTAGACTATTTGAAGAAGAATGCAAGCTCTCGTTTGCTGAATGTTAAATACAGCAGCCTATAGAAAGAAACTAAGAGATTGCGATGGTGGTAGGCTATAGCAGTTATTTATTCACCATTAATTCTTGAAGTGAAAGAAAGCCATCTGCATTTTATTCTAGTCCTATATTATTCAAGGATGTCATAGCAATGATAAAGACAGATAAAAGTATGTAACTGTTAACTTCTTTGGGACAGGGGGCAGCATTTTCACTTTTGGATGAATAGCATGCCCAGAGTGAACTGCCTCCTACTCAGTCCCAGATGCTAATATAGGCATAGTATTATTATTATTGGATAGAGAACACTCTGAAGTTTCTAAAACTGTTTGAATGATGTCTGTGAGTATAACAGAACTCATATGGCAGGCAAAAACCGGAGAAAAAATCCAAACAGGAAGTGGGAAATCTGAGGTTTGTAGTTTTTGAACTCAGCCCCTATCGAATTCACAGTGGAATATGGGTTATGTTGCACTTCCTAAGGCTTCCACTAGATGTCAACCGTCTTAAGAACGTTGTTTCAGGCTTCTCCTGTGAAGGGGGGTCGGATGGGAGCTGTTTGACTAAGGGGTGTGCCAGCAGCCTCGCATTTCACATGAGAGGTAGCTCTCGTTCCATTGCTTTTCTACAGACAATGGAAATCTCCAGTTGGAACATTATTGAACGTTTATGATAAAAACATCCTAAAGATTGATTCTATACTTAGTTTGACAAGTTTCTTCGACCTGTAATATAACTTTTTGAACTTTTCGTCCGATTGGACCTGAACGCGCTTTTGGATTTGTTTACCAAACGCCCTAACAAAAGAAGCTATTTTGACATAAATGGACATAAATTATGGACATTATCGAACAGTCTGTTCAGCAGTCTGCATCTGGGTCTTACCTTGATTCCTGACAGCATGTCAATCTCTCCTGGCTGAAAGTGGAGGAGAGATTGACTTCATCACTACTTTTATTTATGAGAGGTATTGACATGTTGAATGCACCGAGCTGTCTGTCTAAACTACTGGCACACAGCTTGGACACCCATGCATACCCCACAAGACATGCCACAAGAGGTCTCTTCACAGTCCCCAAGTCCAGAACAGACTATGAGAGGCACACAGTACTACATAGAGCCATGACTACATGGAACTCTATTCCACATCAAGTAACTGACGCAAGCAGTAAAATTAGATTTAAAAAACAGATAAAGGAACACCTTATGAACAGCGGGGACTGTGAAGCAATAAAAACATTGGCACAGACACATGCATACTCACACACATATGATAACATACATACACATACACACATACACATGGATTTAGTCATGTAGATATGCGGTAGTTGTGGAGTAGGGGCCTGAGGGCACACAGTGTTGTGAAATCTGTTTATGTATTGTAATGTTTTAAAATTGTATAAATTGCCTTAATTTTGCTGGACCCCAGGAAGAGTAGCTGCTGCTTTAGCAGCAGATAATGGGGATCCATAAAAAATACAAATACAAATACAAATTAAACATAATCCCAACCTAAAACGTTACTAGCCTGCATGTGTCTGCAGGTAGCTAACCAACCAGGTTCAATGTTAGCTGGCTCTGAGATACGAATAATATAACTACACAGATCATACGTTAGCTAGTGAGCCAGCCAGCTAACATTAGCTAGCTAACTAACAGTACACTTTGACTTGAAAAGAAAACGACTTAAAAGCTAGGAAGCAATGAAGCAATAGAGAAAACGAGGACGTAGGCTAATACACTCATTGCGTCAGCCTACTAATTATAAAAAAGTAAAATAGACCCTATTATATTTCAAAATCAAACTCGCCAGCCTATAATTGTAACTGCACCAGCATCGCATGTTCTCTCCCATCTTCATGCTTTGAACAAGTGTGTAATTCCAGTCCGTATAATACAATTCAGTACAGTAATACAGTCCACACTCAAAAAGAGTAGCCTACTGGAGCTTGTTTCATTTATTTACCCAAGACAGAATAACTACATCTATGGGCTTTTATGTTTTCTGTCGTGCGTAATGTGAGGTAACCTATATATTTTATTTTACCTTTATATAAGCAGGAAGTCACCATAGGTCATGTATTGGATGACTGCACAGTCATTTGGGCTTATTTGAGTTTGGGCTCATAAAATGTATTTAATGTAGGGCTAATAAAATGTCCGTAGTGTATGGCACTTCCGGCTTGAATTTTCATGCCAATCAAAGCTCGAATCATATCCAGACATACAGAATGTGTATGCTTTAGAATGACACTTCTGGTTTTGGCGGGAAATACCGGGTTACCCAGAAGAAAGTGATTTATTTTAGGGATAGAAAATACCGGGAAAATATTCAACCCTAGTCAAGAGGACTGTTTACATGTATTGATGTGACCTGGGATTGATGTCTTGGCTGTTACCTTCTCCATGTTGTTGATGAGGTACAATAATGCTGTGCTGAAAATGTTTGACTTTGGCTCCTCCTAACAAGCCTGTATTGATTAACGTACATAATTATCCTCAGTGCCTCTTGGGTAATCATGACTGCATTAGCATGGGGGTAGTGGTGGGAGGGAGTAGGGAGTCAAAAGGAACCACTCACACAGAGGTGAGGCATTAATTTATTTAATAGGAGTCTACTGCTGTGGTCAAATAAGTACAGTCGTGGCCAAAAGTTTTGAGAATGACACAAATATACATTTTCACAAAGTCTGCTGCCTCAGTTTGTATGGCAATTTGCATATACTCCAGAATGTTATGAAGAGTGATCAGATGAATTGCAATTAATTGCAAAGTCCCTCTTTGCATGCAAATGGACTGAATCCCCAAAAAACATTTCCACTGCATTTCAGCCCTGCCACAAAAGGACCAGCGGACATCATGTCAGTGATTCTCTCGTTAACACAGGGGTGAGTGTTGACGAGGACAAGGCTGGAGATCACTCTGTCATGCTGATTGAGTTCGAATAACAGACTGGAAGCTTCAAAAGGAGGGTGGTGCTTGGAATCATTGTTCTTCCTCTGTCAATCATGGTTACCTGCAAGGAAACACGTGCCGTTGTGACAGGTTAAAGGAAATACTAATAGCCTGTTATACATTAAAAAGTATTAGTAAATTCAAAGTATGTGAGGATCTTAAAACATCTAAGGTTAAGAAGATCATGCATTCAGTATTAGTTGATAGATTGATAACATTTATATAATTGTGTTAAAATCCGTCAAGCATACAAAGGGTACGAATTGTGAGAGGAATGTGTAAACGTTATGTTGATTACTTTATGTTGTCGTGGGTAAAAGTGTTAATCTGTGATCTACTAAATGCTCTTAATCTATGAGCCTGAGATCGATTGCTCTGGTCTCCACTCAAGTTCACGGAGAATTCGCGGTCTTTTTCTCATTGCACTAAAAGTTCAATGAGTAAACATTCCGTATCACAATTGTGATTCTTTCTCCCCTTTTCAGGTACGTTATTGATGATAAAAAAGAGTAATTTAAATGTAATAACTCGCTAACATGTCAAGAGTGTTTAAGGTTTGTCTTAGTAACATATTGAGGAAGTTAGTTAAGTTTGCAGAGAGTAATATGAGCCCTGCTCGGTTGCAGCTAGCTTCGTACTGCTAGGTACTGCTACGTAGCTGCCATTTTATGTCGATTGTGAATGAACAGGTGCGTTGTTAATAAGATATTTTGCGGCGTTATTTGTGTATTGGTTTTTCAAACACTTTATTGCCTGTTGATAAATTGAGTTATGGTTTACTGAGTTAAAGCTTTGTGCTTGACAGTTATATTGAAAATAGTATTTGTTTCAGTGATGTACAGTGTATACTGTTGTGACTTGAATAAGCCTTGTACCCTACAAAACTATCTATTTCCTGTAGATCTGTTATTCTGTAAAATGTGTTACTTATGTAAAATGATTGCACTAAAAGTTCAATGAGTAAACATTCCGTATCACAATTGTGATTCTTTCTCCCCTTTTCAGGGGTGTAACATTTTTGGAAGCTCAGATGTCCAGTTTCCACATCCTGGTCGCTGAATTCCGAGCCAGCTAAATCCCCACATAATAACTCAGGCAGGCTGCAGTGAGGAAAGTGTTGCTGTTCGAGGAGAGCTGGAAGTTGGTGGTTAAGTACGTGTCACCTGAGGCCATTGATCGACCATCAGAGACAGTAAGGACCATCTAATTCAGAGTCAACTCCTGCACAGTAAAAGTTCCTCCTGTTCTGTCAACATGACAACCGCCTTGGAAGAACTACAGGAAGAGGTAGTAGGAGAATTGCACACCCTGACTAAAGACAAGTTACTAGAGATATGTGATTTCCTTGACATATCAGGCGAACAGAGAAGAGATGTTCAAGACAAATCCCGCATATCATTGATGACTCACATTATGATGTTCCTTGAAAGAGAGGAAGTTGCAGAGTTAGAAGATGGCGGCATGTCGGAATTGTTGCTACTTAAAGACAAAATGACAGAGATGATCAGTGGCATAGATAACAAAACATGGCAAACTGACCATGATATTGAAACAGCCGGAATACATCACAGAATAGAGGAACTGAGAACTGTAACCCCACAACAAAGGGTGGGAACTGAGCAGATTACTGCAGCCAAAGCCAGTGATTCTCTGCGTCAGCCCCAACCCCATGCCAATCTTCAGGGGAGCGTGCCGCTCTCACCCAATGCACAGCCCAGCTCATACTGGCGCAAAGAGTTTAACATTTCTGGTCAGATAGGTGAACCGGGCCAGAAAGATAAACTGATTTTTTCCAGCCTTGCCCATCAGATTGAGAGTGGACTTAACAGAGGCTATCCTGAGGTAGAAATAGTAGATGCAGTAGTCAGGGCTATTTCTCCAGGCTCACAGCTACACAGTTACTTGGAAGGTAAACCCCAGCTAACTCTTCCCACACTTAGATGTATCCTGCGTTCCCACTTCCAAGAGAAGAGTGCAACAGAGCTTTACAAACAGCTAGCTTCAGAAGCACAGCATAGCAAAGAGACCCCTCAAAGCTTCCTGATGCGCGTCTTAGATTTGAGGCAGAAAGTACTGTTTGCATCCCAGGAGTCAGAATCAGGGCTTAAGTATGACCCTGCTCTAGTCCAGCGCATGTGTTTACACACAGTCCTTACAGGTCTCCAGAGTGACAGTATCAGGATAGACATGCAGCCTCTCCTGCTAGATAGCGAAACATCAGATGAGGTTTTGCTAGAGAAGCTTAACATTGCTTGTGCTAATGAGATAGAAAGACGAAACAAAAAGCGGTTTCATGCCCCACAGCCTGCTACAACTGTAAGTGTAGTCCAGTTAGAAGATACGCCATCCACAAAGTGTCCTGTGAAGGAAGCCAAAGTTAAGATACCCGCAGAACTGTTAACAGAGTTAGCTGAACTTAAGACAGGTGTAGCTTCTCTAAAAGGTCTCAGTGCAGAGATTGCTCAGATTAAGGAGACATTACAGCAGCCTATGTTTCGGTCACCGCCTTGTGCCTATGCCCCACCTCCAGTTAGGAGGCCAGATAGGGACCCCCAGCCACCTGTGTCCCAGCAGCAGTATTACAGCAACTACAGTCAGTCCCAAGCACCTGACCCTGTGCAGCATCAATATGCACCTAACCGGTATGCCAACCGCTCTGCTCAAGCTCCAAGGAGGTGTTTTGTCTGCCAGCAGGCCACAACAGATGCACGCTGCACACACTGCTTCCGATGTGGGAGTGGAGAACATTTTCAAGCTGGATGTAAAATCCGGGGAGTCAGACCTTCAAGGGAGGCCCCTTTAAACGGGCAAGGGTTACCGCTGAGGGACGAGTGTTAACCGTAGCTACCAAAAAGTCCCAGAAATGTGCAAATTGTGCCAGAGAAGATTCATTTGAGAACCTGAAACAATGTTCATCATGTAAAGAGACACTGTACTGTTCCAAAGTATGTCAAAACCAACATTGGATTAAACATAAGGAAAAATGCACTCACCTGAAAATTAACTCTACCAGTGAAAGGTTTTCCTGCACAGAGGAAAATGCCCACTCCTTACCATCCCTAGCTCAAGGTCGCCACCCCCGTAAGGTCACCTCGCTAGTCGGCAGACAGTGCCTTATTGAGTGTCACCTGAATCGCCACCACCTCCAAGCTCTATGGGACACAGGCTCTCAGGTATCAGTCATTGATGAACGATGGAAAGAGGAATCTCTCCCAAACGCAAGGCTGAGAGATGTTTCAGAAATCCTGGACTCACCTGCTGATCTAAGGTTGACTGCAGCAAATGGGACTGAAATGCCGTACCTGGGATGGATTGAAACAACTTTTCGGCTAGCCTCTGAAACTGACGAAACAAAGGAACTGATCATCCCAGTGCTGGTAATGAAAGGCTGTCACCTATCTCATCCCATCATAGGTTTCAATGTTATCGAGCACATCCTGACAATGACCGAAAAGACTAAACGATACAGTACAGTAAAAACAGCTTTCCCAAGCCTCAAAAGAAACAAGGTGAGAGCTTTTATACAGGCTGTTAGCGCAGAACAGACAGATGAATACGCAGTGAAAACCAAGAAAGAGAAGGTTGCTGTACCAAAACACAGTAGCATTCAGATTGAGTGCCGTGTCGCTTCCCAGCCTTTCAAAGAGGACATGACAATGCTTTTCCAGCCAGACCTGAACCCGCAGTGGCCAGACGACCTTGAGTTCTTTGACACACTAGTCAGAGTCAGGAAAGGTGCTTTTCCAGTTATCAGGCTTGATGTCTCTAACCCTACTGACCACGACATTGCTCTGCTAGGACGCACAATAATCGGTACAGTACAAACCATTATGACTGTGTTACCTGCCCAAGTCTTTGAAAAAACTGTCACCCCAGCCACAGTGAATCACACCAGCGTTCGAACCCCATGTACTGCTACTGAACAGTGGGATCCACCAGTAGGTTTAACTCACCTAGCCGAAGAGCAGAGAGAGGTTGTTAGGCAAATGCTTAGAGAAGAGTGTCACTCCTTCTCCAGATCAGACAATGACATTGGCTGCATTGAACGATTGAAAATGACTATTTCTCTAAAGGACTCTGAACCAGTCAAGCGCACATACATGTCAGTGCCCAGGCCACTGTATCAGGAGATGAAGGGTTACCTTTATGACCTCATAGCCCAGGGCTGGGTTAGGAAGTCAAACTCTTCATATTCTTCACCTGTCGTGTGCGTTCGTAAGAAGGATGGGACCCTCCGGTTGTGTAGATTACAGAGACCTGAACAGAAAGACACATCCCGACCGCCAGCCCATCCCTCGGGTCCAAGACATCATGGACAGTTTAGGTGGTAATTCCTGGTTCTCCCTCTTAGATCAGGGAAAAGTGTATCACCAGGGGTTCATCTCTGAAGAAAGCAGACCACTGACAGCATTTGTGACCCCGTGGGGACTCTATGAGTGGATACGGATGCCATTCGGCCTCATGAACGCTCCTGCAGCTTTTCAGCGGTATATGGAGGAGTGTTTGGAAGGGCTCCGGGATGACATCTGCATTCCTTATCTGGACGACACGCTTGTTTTCAGTAAAACTTTCGACAGCCATGTGAATGATGTGCAAAAAGTTTTGCAGCGTCTCAGAGAGTATGGCATTAAACTCAAACCAAGTAAGTGTGATCTCTTTAAACCCCAGGTCCGTTATTTGGGCAGAGTAGTGTCTGCAGAGGGCAGCCGAGTTGACCCAGCCGATTTTGAAGCAGTAAGAGCATTGAAAGAAATCAGACCAGAGACTGTGGGCCAGCTCAGACAAATGCTTGGTTTACTCACTTACTACAGACAGTACATCAAAGACTTTTCTAGGAGGGCCAGCTGCCTGTATGACCTCCTGAAAGCAGATTCAGAGAAATTACCTGACCACCCACGGAAAACAAAAACAAAGAAACTAAGTCATGTGGTGCCCTCAAACAAGCCAATCCTGTGGACTGACCAGCATCAACAGGCACTTGAACAGCTGATTGAGTGTTTGCTTCACCCACCAGTCTTAGGTTTCCCTGATTTCACTCAGCCATTTGTTGTACACACTGATGCGTCACACCAAGGCTTGGGAGCAGTTCTCTATCAAAAGCAAGATGGGAAGCTTAGGGTCATTGCTTATGGCTCTCGAACCTTAACAGCAGCTGAGAAGAACTATCACTACCACTCGGGCAAGCTAGAATTTCTAGCTCTAAAATGGGCAATCACTGATAAGTTCCATGATTATTTGTACTATGCTCCGTCCTTCACTGTATACAGCGATAACAACCCGCTCAGCTACATTCTGTCTACTGCAAAACTGAACGCAACCACTTCCAGGTGGGTTTCAGAATTGGCTGATTTCCACTTCACAATAAAGTACAGGCCAGGCAGATGCGTTGTCAAGGATGCCACTGGATGTAGAGTCACTGAGAGAATGTTCTGAGGAGCTTCCACCAGACACCATTGCCGCCACGATACAAGCAGTTGAGGTACAGAAAGAGGCTGTTGTACCTTGGTCACTTTCAGCTGCAGCTATGTCAGTGTCAGCTGAAGGTGAGACAACCACTGCAACAACCAGCTCGATCCCAAAAGATGGGATAAGAGAAGCACAAGAATCCGATCCGGTCATCCGTCCTGTGCTCAATTTCAAACTGTCGGGTTCCAAACCACCAGTTAAAGAGCAAAAGGAATTCAGTCCAAAGACAAAATGCCTATTCAGAGAATGGGACAAATTGACAATAGACAGTGATGGCATTCTGTACAGAATCACTACAGCCCGCAAGCAGTTAGTTCTACCAGAGCAGTACAAAGGTAAAGTGATGGAAGAGTTGCACAATAACATGGGACACCAAGGTACTGACCGCACTGTATCACTAGTACATGACCGCTTCTTCTGGCCATATATGCAATCTGACATCGAGCACTATGTGACTAAAACTTGTAGCTGTGTCAAGCAGAAAAAGCCAGCCCATGAAGCAAGAGCTCCTCTGACAAACATTGTGACAACACAGGCATTTGAACTGGTATGTATAGACTTCCTTCATCTCGACAGATGCAAAGGGGGATATGAGTACATCCTCGTGATTGTTGATCATTTTACACGTTTCACTCAAGCCTACGCCACCACATCAAAGTCAGGTAAAACTGCTGCAAATCTCATCTTCAATGACTTTGCCCTGAAGTTTGGGTTCCCGTCCCGCATCCACCATGACCAAGGGGGAGAATTTGAAAATCAGTTGTTCCATCAGTTAAAGAAACTCAGTGGCATGGCGGGGTCCAGAACAACACCCTACCACCCGATGGGGAACGGTCAAGTGGAACGCATGAACAGAACATTGTTGCAAATGTTAAAGACACTAACTGAGACACAAAAGTCAAATTGGAAGGAGTCTCTGAACAAACTGGTTTATGCCTATAACTGCACCCGTTGCGAAGTGACTGGCTATTCACCATTTTATCTTCTGTTTGGGAGATCACCCAGGCTTCCAGTTGATATGCTCTTTGGATTGTGCACAGAGGCGGGTTCCAGTAACCATCGAGACTACGTGGAGAACTGGAAACGAGGGATGGAAGAAGCATACGCCATTGCAAATGAAAATGCTCAGAAAGCTGCTGAAAGAAGTAAGAAGTACTATGACACTAAAGTTAGGAGTTCAGTGCTACAGCCTGGCGAGCGAGTTCTGATTAAAAACCTGACACCAAGAGGAGGACCAGGCAAACTCCGTAACTATTGGGAAGATACAATTCACACAGTAGTGAGACAAATGGGTTCAGATCTGCCGATTTATGAATTGAGACCAGAAAAGGGTAGGGGACGCTCCAGGGTCCTGCACAGAAACCTGCTCATGTCCTGTGACCACTTACCTTTTGAGACACAACCAGAAATGACCAAAGATGACAAAAGTCAGAAAAAAAGGGGACATCAGCCTGCATCACATCCTCTAGATTCTGATGAAGACAGCGAGGATGAATATGACCTTCATCATAAGCCGCTACAGGTTCCCACATCTCCTACAGTACCTGAGGAGAGGAATGCTGAACCAGCGAGAGAGTGGGAACACAGGCCCCCACCAGTGAAACAGACAGTTGTGGTGCCAGTCCCTGATACGCTACCAGCACAGCCTCTTGTTGAAAAGCGGCTGGAGGAGACAACAACAGTTCAAGACCTGCCTGCTGAGGAGATGAACTTGCCTGCTGAAAAGTTGCCTGATGATCGTCCACCAAGTGCCTTTCCTTCATTAACTGATGCTGCTGAACCTGAGGAACCAGCCTACCAGCTGCCACAAAGAGAGAGACACCCTCCAAGACGTATCACCTATGATCAGCTTGGTATCCCTTCCTGCTACAGTATCCAGCCACAGTTGTTCCCTGTCTACTCTGCACCAGCACTGGTTCCATGGCTGCCATCACTACAGCAATGTTACTTTCAGCCACCTTACATGTATGGGCTTCAGCAAACATGAGGCTACAGAGTTGACATGTTTGACCATGGACTACTGACTGATTTCACAGACTGTCACAAGAGACAATTTGCAGACTATGCATTTAGATCATTAAAATTGATGGACTGTTGATCAATAGTATGAGAAAGGACTGTTTATGTTATACAGCTGGTCAACAGATATGGACTGTGAATAACTTGTTAGTTATATTTGAACTGTGACCCTTGACCTCTGCTCAAGTACTACCTTACGGAAGAGGATTTTCGAGGTCCAGTGGATACAGACTGTTGAAGAAGACAATGTTGGTAATGTTGGGACAACATTTATTTTGTCGGGGAGAGTGTGACAGGTTAAAGGAAATACTAATAGCCTGTTATACATTAAAAAGTATTAGTAAATTCAAAGTATGTGAGGATCTTAAAACATCTAAGGTTAAGAAGATCATGCATTCAGTATTAGTTGATAGATTGATAACATTTATATAATTGTGTTAAAATCCGTCAAGCATACAACGGGTACGAATTGTGAGAGGAATGTGTAAAAGTTATGTTGATTACTTTATGTTGTCGTGGGTAAAAGTGTTAATCTGTGATCTACTAAATGCTCTTAATCTATGAGCCTGAGATCGATTGCTCTGGTCTCCACTCAAGTTCACGGAGAATTCGCGGTCTTTTTCTCATTGCACTAAAAGTTCAATGAGTAAACATTCCGTATCACAATTGTGATTCTTTCTCCCCTTTTCAGGTACGTTATTGATGATAAAAAAGAGTAATTTAAATGTAATAACTCGCTAACGTGTCAAGAGTGTTTAAGGTTTGTCTTAGTAACATATTGAGGAAGTTAGTTAAGTTTGCAGAGAGTAATATGAGCCCTGCTCGGTTGCAGCTAGCTTCGTACTGCTAGGTACTGCTACGTAGCTGCCATTTTATGTCGATTGTGAATGAACAGGTGCGTTGTTAATAAGATATTTTGCGGCGTTATTTGTGTAATGGTTTTTCAAACACTTTATTGCCTGTTGATAAATTGAGTTATGGTTTACTGAGTTAAAGCTTTGTGCTTGACAGTTATATTGAAAATAGTATTTGTTTCAGTGATGTACAGTGTATACTGTTGTGACTTGAATAAGCCTTGTACCCTACAAAACTATCTATTTCCTGTAGATCTGTTATTCTGTAAAATGTGTTACTTATGTAAAATGATTGCACTAAAAGTTCAATGAGTAAACATTCCGTATCACAATTGTCATTTTAATTGTCATCATTGCTTTGCACAAAAAGGGCTTCACAGGCAAGGATATTGCTGCCAGTAAGATTGCACCTAAATCAACCATTTATCGCATCATCAAGAACTTCAAGGAGAGCGGTTAAATTGTTGTGAAGAAGGCTTCAGGGCGCCCAAGAAAGTCCAGCAAGCACCAGGACCGTCTCTTAAAGTTGATTTAGCTGCGGGATCGGGCCACCACCAGTACAGAGCTTGCTCAGGAATGGCAGCAGGTGCATCTGCACGCACAGTGAGGTGAAGACTTTTGGAGGATGGCCTGGTGTCAAGAAGGGCAGCAAAGAAGCCACTTCTCTCCAGGAACAACATCAGGGACATACTGATATTCTGCAAAAGGAACAGGGATTGGACTGCTGAGGACTGGGGTGAAGTCATTTTCTCTGATGAATCCCCTTTCCGATTGTTTGGGGCATCCGGAAAAAAGCTTGTCCGGAGAAGACAAGGTGAGCGCTACCATCAGTCCTGTGTCATGCCAACAGTAAAGCATCCTGAGACCATTCATGTGTGGGGTTGCTTCTCAGCCAAGGGAGTGGGCTCACTCACAATTTTGCCTAAGAACACAGCCATGAATAAAGAATGGTCCAACACATTCTCCGAGAGCAACTTCTCCCAACCATCCAGGAACAGTTTGGTGATGAACAATGCCTTTTCCAGCATGATGGAGCACCTTGTCATAAGGCAAAAGTGATAACTAAGTGGCTCGGGGAACAAAACATCGATATTTTGGGTCCATGGCCAGGAAACTCCCCAAACCTTAATCCCATTGAGAACTTGTGGTAAATCCTCAAGAGGTGGGTGGACAAACAAAAACCCACAAATTCTGACAAACTCCAAGCATTGATTATGCAAGAATGGGCTGCCATCAGTCCGAATGTGGCCCAGAAGTTAATTGACAGCATGCCAAGGCGGATTGCAGAGGTCTTGAAAAAGAAGGGTCAACACTGCAAATATTGACTCTATCAACTTCATGTAATTGTCAATAAAAGCCTTTGATACTTATGAAATGCTTGTAATTATACTTCAGTATTCCATAGTAACCTCTGACAAAAATATCTAACGACACTGAAGCAGCAAACTTTGTGAAAATTAATATTTGTGTCATTCTCAAAACTTTTGGCCACGACTGTAGACGGCCCTTGAAATAACTTATGATGGCTTATCAGAGACGTATCACTTAAACCACTTTCTTTAATGAAAGAGCTGTCCTTTTAAATGTATAAACCTTATTTTTGTCATGTTCCTGACCTTATTTTCCTTTGTTTAACTTTGTTTAGTTGGTCAGGACGTGAGCTGGGTGGGTAGTCTATGTTATGTGTTTCTATGTTGGGTTTAATGTGTTGCCTGATATGGTTCTCAATTAGGGGCAGGTGTTTGACGTTTCCTCTGATTGAGAACCATATTAAGGTAGGCTGTTCTCACTGTTTGTTTGTGGGTGATTGTTCCTGTGTCTGTGGCACCACACGGGACTGTTTCGTGTTTGGTTAGTCTGTTCCTGTTCGTGCGTTCTTCGTGTTATATTGTAAGTTCTCAAGTTCAGGTCTGTCTACGTTGTTTTGTAATCTATTCAAGTGTTCTTCGTATTTTCGTCTTGTTTAAATAAATTCTTTATGTCTGCATACAACGCTGCGTTTTGGTCCAATCCCTACTCCTTCTCCTCGACCGAGGAGGAGGAAGATTATGACAGCCGTTACAATTTTGGTGCTTTTAACTGCAAAGCTACTTTATCTGATGCAAAGCAGGCCTACACCTGTGTGACTTGAATTCATATGGGAAGACAGTTTTTTTGTGTGTGTCTAGTCTTTGAATTGAGGTGTATGAGAAAGCCTTCTGGCCTCAAATAAAGGAATTTCACCGCTGGAAGTTCATGTGAAACAAATTTGATCAGAACACCACCTACACTTGTTCTCCTGATGAGAAAAATCAAACGCCCTGAAATAAGTCACTGTCTGGCAAATTCCAGAACTAGATTGGTCCTTCAACTTTCTACATCGAAGAAAAACTAATAGAATACCGATGTAAGAAAACACCACGTATGATTGACAGAAAAATACATTTTCCAATTACCTTGCATGGTCCCACACCTCCCTTAATCCGCCTGACTGTTGACTTCACAAACCATGTATTTTTCTCCTTCTAAATAGGTTTATATGCTGTCAGCTATTCCATTGTGACCTACCTGCACCCCCTCCCCCCCAACCATCCCGCTCCCCTCAACCCACCCCCTCCCCCTCCCCTAAGAAATACAGCTCCAGTGGAATCATGGAATCGCCTTAAAATGACTTCCTATTCCTGACGTGTCCACCCTAGCGACAGCACACTGACAGCTGGCATCAGAATTCATTACATATCTCCCAACGGAACGTCTGAAAGGCTGGGCAGACGCAGTCACCATTTTTTTTTACCAGCGAGACCTGTCAGTGGAATAATCACTGTCGCTGCAAAGTTGACAGGGTTTTGGGTTTTGCCTGCAAAAAAAAGACGATGCTGTGAACATTGATCCAGGTTTCAGGACACGTGTAATGCTGCTTGTCCCTTCCTTGTATTCATACTTTTCCCTCCATCAACCTTTCTTGTGTTTTTCTGTGGCGCTTTCATATAGTCCCATTCATCACTGTCACTGGCCTTAAACAAAGAAGGTGGCCTCACTGCACCTGGCTGTCACTATACAGACCACAGCACTGCTGTTTGACAATCCAGGCAACAAATATGACCACAGAATAAAGAAATACAGCTGAGTCTTTTCCCACTGCGAACACTTGATTGAGTTGTCAACTAATGTGAATCCAGGCTTTACAGTATTTTAACACACTTTATTTGATTGCACATTATTTGATGAATGATGAATACTGTGAAAGCTCTAACATCAAAGTTCCTCATTTTATTTTCACAGTCGGCGCATGTGTGCTTCAACTAAGAGATGTACGCCAGCGTTCTGAGGGCAAATTCAACACTATGCTTTTTCTAGAGAGTAGAATGCAAGGACTCCATTTATGAATGCCCCCAAGACTTGATGGAAACGATCTGAGGAAGCTCCTCATTAAACTGGATATTAATTTGAGCTTGTTTTATACTCCACCACCAAGGCTTTCATCTCATTTGGTGACAGAAACATCTTGCTGAAGTTGACCGTAAAGAAGTTTTCACTTAAAAGTCAGTGGCATACTATCTTCAGTCAGTATGTATCACAAGGGGATGAGGAAACCAAGGTTAGGTTTTTTTCAAGTCAGTTTTGAATTAACTTTGGTATGCTTTGAAGGGCATTAGTACACATCTGATAAGATAGTTGGTTATTGAAATGACTACTTTGGTCCAGTACCCTATGATGCTTATTATACGTTGGTCTTTGATGCAAACGTTCCTTACAGACTCTCTTAGTGCATTTAGTCAAGAAAGCTTAAAATCATAGTTAATCATGTTCCTCTTTGATAAGAACAGGGACACATCCTCAAATATATTGTTTTGGTCTTGTGCTTGAGTATGTGCAATAGATCCCCCTCAGAATGATTTCCTTCTGAAAAATGGAAACATTTATTGACCAGATCATTGCTAAGCTCTGTAGAAGCTACACTCAGTGAAATAAAAATGGATGCCAGAACGATGGAAGCGCTTACAGACATATAAGCCAAAAACTCTCTATCCACAAGACTAGTGTCCATAACTCAGACTCCTCACTATTTCTGCAGTATTTGTTTTTACAGGAGGCCCAGTTTGGCCTCGCTCCCAGAGAGGAGTTGGGAAGGACTAGTAGGCCACAAACCGCAGTGCATTTGGAGCCTTTTAAATGGCCCATAAACACTGGTGGAGAAACACAAGGCTTCACCAGCACACAGAGACAAGCAGCCTCTAGTCTCCTTTCTACTAGGGTGAAAACCATTTCATTTTCCTGAAAATTGCAGTATGAAAAATATTAAATTTCTCTTTCATGCTCTCCTTCCTTTATTGCCTTTCATGAAAGACCCTTTCATTCTGAAAAGAATGTGGGAGAAAATTGCTGTAATAGTATTTCGTCTACACCACATGGATATTATAGGATCCATTCTGTGTTCAAAATTCATTATCGCCAACACAAATGTGTCATGCGAAGGTAATTGACAGGCATACCTATTATGGATTAAGGGTGAAATCCTATCAAGTTATAGGTCTCATGGGGTGAGGCTTTTTACACTAATACTAACCATATAGTGGCCTCTTATGGCCCCTGTTCAGCATCTGACTCTGGACCCATGCAGATCTTACAGTAGCTTGGCCAACACGATCAAACTGAACTTGTCCTCCCTTACCCTCTGTCCTCCTACCACTGCAAAGCAGTCAACCACGTACCGTCAAGTCTCCCTCTGAAATGTATTGGTTTACCAGACAGTTTCTCTGTTTCTCTTCTGTATGTTTTGTGATTGATTGTATAATTCTCTTCAGGGCTTTCGAAATTGCTTTCCTTTTTTTTCTGTCCACAATTCTGACCTCAAGGACTATTTCAACTATTGCCTAAAACAAGATCCTATTTCCTCGACCTAGAACATATATATATACAGTACATTTAAAATGGGCTTAGCTAAACATAGTAACTTTCCTGTAAGCTAATTTTATTCAACTTCACTGGCTTATTCATTAATCCTTTGTGAGCTAGCGATTGAGAAAGCCACAGACTGTGTGTATGTTGTTCCATGGGGAATGTGAAGCATATGCCCATATCCACAGTGCTACACTCTCTGTTCCAGCTACGTGGCCTTTACACTGTGGGGTGAGGCTTGTCGCGCTGGGCTCAGCCACAATCAGGGCTTATGTCAGTAGAGAGCTATGCTGTATGGTTGGCATGCCTGGCACGTCTGGCGCCTGTGGACCGTAGCACACCCCCAATGCTACAGTTGGTGGAGGGGGCGGGTGCCGGTTCAATCCGGCCCATTCTGGCACAGTAGAGGTCTCGACTCAGCACTTCTGACACTTTCACCCGGAGACAAGAAGCCACCTGTGCTTGTCCGTTTCTGACAAGTCTCCTCTGCCCCTCCCCTCCTTCACCACCCACTCCCCGCCCTTCGTGCCCCCTCCCATTTCTTCCCATGTTCCATGCCTGTCTCAACCTGTTCACCCTGCACCTGTCCAGACCAGGACATCCCGCCCCAGTTACAACCCCCAACACACACCACTTGCTGGCCTCAGACCTGCCAGAGTATTGTCAGCCAACTGGAAGTCCCACAGCACAACCAGTCTAAACAGCCTTCATCCAGTCCAGTCCACACTGATACCTATCAAACAAAAACACACGCATAACACACAACCCCAACCACAGCTGCCCCGGAACCTACTCCTATATTTAGACTGTGTCCTTAGACAAACCCAAGGCTTTCTGTTGCAGGCGAGCGCGGACCAAAATCGATGATCCCGACACCAATACCACGACATCAACTATCGATGTCTTCAGGGAGGGTATGTTGACCGTCTTGCCTCGCCATGTGGTGAACACCTCCTGCTTTGACACCTTACAGGGTGATTATTTTTTGTTTGGTTGGTTCTGTGGTGCCCCATTAAAGCCTCTGTGCTGTGAATGGTCGGGGAGCATAAACAGAGAGCCAGAGGAAACAGGAAGAGACAGGTTGAGTGTTCTTATCGTGGGCCGTTAGTGGTGGTCACAGCGAGCCCCGTTATCCTAGTGCTAAACAGAGGCCGTTCTCAACTTGTCTCTGAAGATGATAGGTGCAATAAAACAGGCTCTCCCTCTGCAATGAAATCCTGAATGCAGAGATATACAGTTGAAGTCGAAAGTTTACATAAACCTTAGCCAAATACATTTAAACTCAGTTTTTCACAATTGCTGACATTTAATCCAAGTAAAATTCCCAGTTAGGATGACCACTTTATTTTAAGAATGTGAAATGTCAGAATAATAGTAGAGAGAATGATTTCTTTCAGCTTTTATTTCTTTCATCACATTCCCAGTGGGTCAGAAGTTTACATACACTCAATTAGTATTTGGTAGCATTGCCTTTAAATTGTTTGACTTGGATCAAACGTTTCGGGTGGCCTTCCACAAGCTTCCCACAATAAGTTGGCTGACTTTTGGCCCATTCCTCCTGATAGAGCTGGTGTAACTGAGTCAGGTTTGTAGGCCTCCTTTCGCACATGCTTTTTCAGTTCTGCCCACAAATGATTGAGGTCAGGGCTTTGTGATGGCCACTCCAATACCTTGACTTTGTTGTTCTTAAGCCATTTTGCCACAACGTTGGAAGTATGCTTGGGGTCAGTGTCCATTTGGAAGACTCATTTGCGACCAAGCTTTAACTTCCTGGCTGATGTCTTGAGATGTTGCTTCAATATATCCACATAATTTTCCTCCCTCATGATGCCATCTATTTTGTGAAGTGCACCAGTCCCTCCTGCAGCAAAGCACCCCCACAACATGATGCTGCCACCCCTGTGCTTCACGGTTGCAATGGTGTTCTTCGGCTTGCAAGCCTCCCCCTTTATCCTCCAAACATAACGATGGTCATTATGGCCAAACAGTTCTATTTTTGTTTCATCAGACCAGAGGACATTTCTCCAAAAAGTACAATCTTTGTCCTCATGTGCAGTTGCAAACCGTAATCTGGCTTTAAATGGCGGTTTTGGAGCAGTGGCTTCTTTCTTGCTGAACGGCCTTTCAGGTTATGTCGATATAGGACTCGTTTTACTGTGGATATAGATAATTTTGTACCTGTTTCCTCCAGCATCTTCACAAGGTCCTTTGCTGTTGTTCTGGCATTGATTTGCACTTTTTGCACTTTTTCAAAGTACGTTCATCTCTAGGAGACCGAACGCGTCTCCTTCCTGAGCGGTATGATGTCTGCGTGGTCCCATGGTGTTTATACTTGCATACTATTGTTTGTACAGATGAACGTGGTACGTTCAGGCATTTGGAAATTGCTCCCAAGGATGAACCAAACATTTTTCTGAGGTCTTAGCTGATTTATTCAGATTTTCCCATGATGTCAAGCAAAGAGGCACTGAGTTTGAAGGTAGGCCTTGAAATACATACACAGGTACACCTCCAATTGACTCAAATTATGCCAATTAGCCTATCAGAAGCTTCTTTTGGAATTTACCAAGCTGTTTAAAGGCACAGTCAACTTAGTGTATGTAAATTTCTGACCCACTGGAATTGTGATACAGTGAATTGTACGTGAAATAATCTGTTATTAAACAATTGTTGGAAAAATTACTTGTGTCATGCTCAAAGTAGATGTCCTAACAGACCAAAACTATAGTTTGTTCACAAGAAATTTGTGGAGTGGTTGAAAAATGAGTTTTCATGACTCCAACCTAAGTGTATGTAAACTTCCGACATCAACTGTACGTCCTGTCCAGCTGTGGATGATGAAGTGAAATGGATGATGAAATTGGTTTCCACTTCCAGCTCAGTGGGTAGCTTGTCTAGCAGCTATGTGGTTATAGCTCTTGAGGAATACCACCATTTCTAAATTCTTGACATAAAAAAAGGGTGGGTAGATCAACTTTACGTGAAGTTCACTGAGTTATGTAAATGACTTATGTGACTTGCAGGATGTAAAGCAAGGGAATGATATCATTACTTTCCTAAAAGTTCAGATCTACAACTAACAAAGCTGAAAGCTCCTCCACCCGTGTGTGGTGATTCTGCGAGACTCAAGGCTGCAAGGAGGGAAGACCCTGATAAAGCATTCAACCACTGTTCACTTTGTTCCAGTGTCTGAGAAAGGCGGTGTGACCTGGATTCTAAAGTCACTGTTGAAATGAACAAGATCAAACAGAACGGGGAGTGTAGTGTGACAATAGACCATTTTTCCACTTCCTTACACATCTTCAGGTGTTTGTACATTGTAATTAAATTGCTTAACTCAGCAGTACGTGTACCTAACCTCACTTAACACGCCATACACTCCCTCGCTCTGCCTTTCATGACCTTTTATGCCGCCCACCGCTCATCAGCTGAATCGGCTCAAAGTCGCCCCTATTAAACTGCACTGATTACTCCTGCCTGGAAGTGGGGCTTCATTTTCCTAGCTTTACAGCCGCCCACCTGGTTATGCTGACGCCGGCGCTTTGAGGCCGACCCAACGATGGCTCACCCAGACACTCAATTAGTCCCGTAACAGCGGCACTTCCACAGAGCTAATGATTCGGAACCTCTTCCCATTCTTCCCCGAGACATGATTCCTTCTTTCTTTTTTTCCCCACACAAATTTGTTCCTTAAATTGCACAGCCTAATGATCATTACTGTCTTTGGGAGATTGAGGAGATGACAGTTTGGAGAAATGCTGATTTTCTTTTCAGGCAGTAACATTTTAGTCTTTGTCATTTTAAATAAGTTGGGCTATTTCCGGATTCTCTACAGTTCCATCAGGTAAAAAGCCAGAGAATGAGAGAGGGGAAAGTGAAGACCAGAAACACTGCCTAAGAATTGATCATGAAACCTTATCTCATTGATTTTTAAACTTGTTTTTGTGAAGAAGGAATGTACATTGCCCATCGTGCATAGTGCAAGGCTGCTGATAACGCAGAGGTGTGTATCATGTAATTACTCATTTCTCACTTTCACAAAGAAAATCAAACAAAGAAATCTGTCATTCATCTGGCAATGGATATTACATACAGTAGATTGCCCCCAAAGTACAAGAACACAAAATAAAGATGGGCCACAGAACAGAGGAATCTTTGTGTGATGAAGAATCCTCACCAATAGGGATTCTGTCTGAGAGGCCAATAGTTCCTGTTGTATTTCATTTCTGTTTTCACACCAAATGTATCTGCCCTCTACCTCATTAATTCAAATGATGTGATACATCATAGAATTCTGTTGTGGCAATCGAAAGGTTGATTACTCATGGTAATTAACAGCAAAATATATGTTTTAAAAGCGCTTGTGATCCCCTTATTTTACATTGTAAACAGAGCAGGATCAAGTCAAAAGCATCCAGTCATTATGAGCTCCACATCACCACTAAAGATGAGTGTGTAGTGATTTCTACATTGATTTCTATGGAAGAGCAGCAAATATGCTGTAATAACTCAGAGAGAGAGAGAGCGTGCGAGCAAGCGATTGGGACTTTGATATTTTTAGTGGTCTACTCTACAGTTGTATACAGTGGGCCTGCTCTGCTGCAGAGCTGCCATGAGCATAGAGGCCACAACTCTCCCAGACAGTCACTTCAGGAAATTAAACACTTGTCAAACTTCCTGTACAGTACATGCAGGATATTTTCCAGGCTCAAAAGCCACTTTCAGGGCTGCTGTTGTGAATGAATCAAATTTACAGAGCCATAAACTCCATGTTCGACAGGATCTAGGCACTGATCAATAAACATTTGAGATGTTTATTTACTGCTTTATACATGAATGGCGTCTGACTAAAGATCCTTTTTGGATTATGTACATGAGATGTATAATATTATACTGCCCTCTTGTGGATAGAAACGTAGCAACCATTAATCCATTTGTGACGTCCTTCCATGCCCTTATATGAGCTCTTTGATGGACAAATGCAATCTTAACTGTTGCATGAACTGTCAATAATGAATGATCTTTATTTTGACATTCGTGTTCAAGACTCAAGGGTTTACTTAACTTTTCTTCACTACACATTCAATAGGCCACATGTTTACTGACAGATCAACACCATCCAACAACATAGCATATTACTACAATACACACATGAAGTCAATCAGACTACTGAGACATGGAGTTAGGTATGTTTCCAAATAGAATATATGTTCATCACACCTAGTCCATCCAGGCCCCAAAGCCACTAAACATCATTCTCATAAATAGACCTTTCATTAATACATTTAAATGTTACGCAAAACATTTCTCCTTGTCACTCTTGAAAATGTCTTGGGAGTGTAACGTTAGCTAAGTGGGACACGTGCATTGTAGGTATTATTCTTGGTTCAGATAAACTAATACTTAATCATGTCTGAGCAGCCCCTGACTATTACACTCCTCTCCAAATTACATTATTGAGGTTATTCCTGCCGGGATTTTTGTTTAAGAAATACAGGGATTAGATTTGTTGAAGTCAGCACAAAGCTACTAATTCATGGAAGCTGGGAAGAACACACAGATGAGTCTACATGGAATGGAGAGGAACTATTGGTGTCAGACAAAGTATGTCTTAGCTGGGAATGTCTAAAGTAAAGCAAGGATTTGATTGATTGATTGATTTCCTTATTATAGTGTCACATCTTCAGGATGCCCAACCCACATGGGTTTATAAGACACTGCATCTGCAGTAGCAAAGAAAATAATAATATACTGTATATGCACACATACATACACATTAGCTATATATACAAAAGTATTGGAAATTCTAGCAACACCCGTTGATGACAGGCATATAAAATCGAGCACACAGCCGAACGGGACAGAAAGGGACCGCCAAGTGCTGAAGCGCATAGAGCGTTAAAATAAATTGTCCTCGGTTGCAACACTCACTACCAAGTTCCAATCTGCCTCTGGAAGCGTGGTCAGCACAAGAACTGAACTGTTCATCGGGAAATTCAATGCCAAGCGTAGACATGAGTGGTATAAAGCTCGCTGCCATTGGATTCTGGAGCAGTGGAAACGTGTTATCTGGAGTGATGAATCAAGCTTCTCCATCTGGCAGTCTGACGGATGAATCTGCAGATGCAAGGAGAATGCTACCACCCGAATACATAGTGCCAACTGTAAAGTCTGGTGGAGGCGGAATAATGGTCTGGGGCTGTTGTTTATGGTTCCAGTGAAGGGAAATCTTAATGCTACAGCATGCAATGATATTCTAGACGATTCTGTGCTGGCCTACTTTGTGGCAACAGTTTGGGGAAGGCCCTTTGCTGTTTCAGCATGACAATGCCCCTGTGCACAAAGCGAGGTCCATACAGAAATGGTTTGTCGAGATCGGTGTGGAAAAACTTGAGCCCTGACCTCAACCCCATCGAACACCTTTGGGATGAATTGGAACGCTAACTGCAAGCCAGGCCTAATTGCCTAATTGCCCAACATCAGTGCCCGACCTCACTAATGCTCTTGTGGCTGAATGGAAGCAAGTCCCCACAGCAATGTTCCAACATCTAGTGGAAAGCATTCCCAGAAGAGTGGAGACCGTTATAGCTGTGAAGAGGGGATCAACTCCATATTAATGCCCATGATTTTGGAATGAGATGTTCGACGAGCAGGTGACCATATACTTTTGGTCAGGTAGTATACATACATTCAATTAAAAAAAAATGAAACGAAATCAATTTTAGCCCACCAGTTTAAAAAAAACAATTTTAATGGTTATTCTTCTGAGGCTGTGCCTGATGAATAGTTTAGGAAAATCGGGCTTTCACATGAGAGGATATGTCTGTTTTTGTCGAGTGGGCATTTGTGTGTGTGGATGTGTTTAACTATACAAGAATAGTAAACAAACAAACATTTTGTTAGTCCCCACAAGGTCAAATGCTACTTCTAGGGGGTTTAGGGTTAGGAACTAGGTTTAGGGTTAAGGTTAAGGTTTTGGGTTAAGGTTACACTTAGGGTGCAGGTTAGGGTATGGTTTAGGGTTAGGAAAATAGGATTTTGAATGGGACTGAATTGTGTGTCCCCACAAGGTTAGTTGTACAAGACTGTGTGTGTGTGTCTCACAGGAAGTTGTTGGCACCTTTTTTTGCGCTTTGGTACTATTTTCACAAGTATGTGGTGAATTTTCTAAACTCCACACTGGTAACACTTGTTACGCAGCCAGTCTTACATTCAAAACCTTTCATTGTGCATCCATTTCATTTGTATACATCTTTGACCACACAACCATTGATTCAAAATAAAAGTTTACTGTGAAATATAATGAGTATATTGGTTTAATCACCAAAACAAAACATATTGATATCTTCTCAATTTAGTTTTTTTGTTAATTACAGTACATGACACTTTTTCACATTAGGCAAAACACTTGCACAGCCCATTAAAATTGACTGAACATCACATTTACATAATTTCCCTCCCATGTGTGATCAAAGGTGTCATCATTCAAGACATCTTTCACAATGTGATCAAATTAAAGAAGCAGTGTTTAGCAGGCACCATTGCATCAAGCATGTCTTGAGCATTTGGCCGTAGGTTCATAGGTTCTCATCAACATCACAGTAAATGTGCTTGGGGAAAAACCTTTTGGCATGGCTAATCCAAGCCTGACTGGTCTGGATTGAAATCATTGCATCCTCAACATCCATGGCCTGAAGGAGAGTGGTACGCTCATGGGGATGGAAGTCATACGTCTTCCACCTGAATTGTAATCGTGTGTTTTATTTTACAGTATTGTACGTATGTATTGTAGTGGTCCTGTACGTGTCTCAGTTCATAAGAGCATGTCATTAGCAACACCAGAGCAGTGGTGTCACGTTCGTTCTCCTCCTCGTCTGAGGAGGAGCATGGATCGGACCAATATGCAGCGTAGGTTGAATCCATAATGATTTATTTAAAGAAAGACGAACACGAAGCACACTTGATAAATTACGAAACAACAAACGACGTAACCAGACCTGAACATGAGAACTTACAGACAACGAAGAACGCACGAACACGAACGAACGAACCAGTCCCGTGTGGCACAAACACGGACACAGGAACAAACACCCACAAACCACACGTGAAACCCCGGCTGCCTAAGTATGATTCTCAATCAGGGACAACGATTGACAGCTGCCTCTGATTGAGAATCATACCAGGCCGAACACAAAATACCAACATAGAAAAACACACATAGACAACCCACCCCAACTCACGCCCTGACCATACTAAATAAATACAAAACAAGGGAAAACAGGTCAGGAACGTGACAAGTGGGTTCGATTCCCACTGGGGTCAAATACCAAAATGTGTGGACTGTTGTCACTTTGGATAAAAGTGTCTGCTACGTAAATGGCTTATATTCCGGTATACAGTACTGTATTGCGTATTGGTATTGTATTAATGCACTGTAGGAGCAAGAAACACAAACATTTTGCTGCACCTGCTGTAACATCTGCTAATCTGTGTACTGACCAATAAACTTTAATTTGGTTGGATTTGTTACATGCAGTACATCTATGATCTTGTCAATATACTTTTTTGAAAACTTACTCTGAAGTAAAATCATGTCACCTTTTAGCCTATAATAGTTAATTGGAGTACATATCCTACTTTTTATATTTCTACTTTATAGACATACATTTTCATGATGTAGTTCTCAAAATCTGCGGTAGACAAACCAGTTTATATGTCAAATCTATAGGTTAACCAAAAGTTTAAGTGATCATCAATAAAGAGCCGTCTGATTAAGTAAAATCATATCAAAAGTAATGTGAGCATTGCATTGTAAAAGGCAATTACTTTATATGAACATGTGTTGTTCATATAAATGTGAAACATGTATTTCTGAAACACTGATTAAGTTTGGTGAAAAAGTGACTATGATTTTGTGTGTTGTTGTTCAATCAGATGTCAGCCGGGAGGGGTAGGCCTACGGCTTTGTGATTGATCAAGAGCCGTTGCTCACAGATTTTGACATCTCCAATGCAGTTACACCTCCGACACAGCCAAAACAGCTATGACACAACTGAAATATCAGCTATGTGGGTGTTGGCTTTTGCCAGTTAACGCTTGATCTAATCAAATCTAGGCCTTAGTCAATTGAAAATGTGCTTAGAGTTTTGAAACAACTGCATTTTTGATGATCTGTTTTGAGTTTTGTACTAAGAGTTGTAAAAATGTACCAAATACTTGTGAAAATTGCACCAAAGGGATTTACAAAAACTGTAATTGGGGAGGACGGGCTCATAGTAATGGCTGGAACGGAATAAATGGAATGGTATTGAACTCATCAAAAACATGTATAATACCATTCCATTCACTCGATTCCAGCCGTTATGAGCCATCCTCCCCTCAGCAGCCTCCTGTGGTTTGTGTGTGTGTGTTTCACATGAAAGGGTATGTGTGTGCACATGTGCCCACTCATTTATCAGTAGAAATTTGACTTAAAAGCTCAGTAAACTATGTGGCCAACATGAAAGCATCTATCAAGGGATGGTGTGAGTGCATGTTTGAATATTGTTTCATCTGTTCTGATACCACATACCCCCTGGGTAAAATATATTTCTTATGCTCCTCTTTCAAATGTAAATTCATATGGGTTTGATTTTCGTGTGTGAACTAAAGTGTTATGGTCAAATGTACCCAGCTTCTTGAGTATATAGCTTCTTGAATGAACTATGCAAATGGTATTTGATATGAATTGTGTTCATTTCAATTCATTTCCATAAAAGAACATGAAGTGAAAATGTCTACTAATTAGGAGGGTAGCTGATCAAAGACTGTGTTTTCTGTTCTCTATTGGAAAGAAAGCAAGAAACAGTCAGCGGCTACAGAAGTGTTAACAGTGGAACTTCCATAGGAATCAACAAATTAGTAAATCTTTGATTCTTACTTACTCATAAACTATTGTTTGCCTATACATGTATTGTTTTTGCATAATAATAGCCTGCATGCAGTGAGGGTGTAGATTTATGGAGATTCAGCTTCCCTTTGAGCCAATGACAGCACTGGTATAGGCCCATCGCTGTCCGGTAACTAAACGCCTGAGGCTCAATACCAGGTTATACAGTATATTCTTATACACTGAGTGTACAAAACATAAGGAATACCTTCCTAATATTGAGCTGCACACCTTTTGCAGTCAGAACAGCCTCAATTCATCTGGCATGGACTCTACAAAGTGTTGAAAGTGTTCCACTAGGGATGTTGGCCCATTTTGAATCCAATGCTTCACACAGTTTTGTCAAGTTGGCTGGATGTCCTTTGTGTGGTGGACCATTCTTGATACACAAGGGAAACTGTTGAGCGTGAAAAACCCAGCAGTGTTGCAGTTCTTGACACACTCAAACCGGTGCATCTGGCACCTACTACCATACCCCGTTCAAAGGCGCTTAAATATTTTGTCTTGCCCATTTACCCTCTGAATGGCACACATACACAATCCATGTCTCAATTGTCTCAAGGTTCTTTGACCTGTCTCCTTCCCTTCCTCCTACACTGATTGAAGTGGATTTAATAGATGAGATCAATAGGGGGTCATAGCTTTCACCTGGATTCCCCTGGTCAGCATATGTCATGTAAAGTGCAAGGGTTCCTGTTTTATACATTCAGCGTACGTCACCATTGTGTGCTTTAAACTGCAATGCATAAAATATCCACCAGAGAGCTCTGTGGGGCTTTGTATGCCAGGCCCATCACTGAGTTTTAGATTAGTAAACAACTTCAATGGGGATTTGGTTTTTGCAAGCAGTCTGACCCATCATTCTTAAATGTGGAAGACTAACTGCTTGACATCTGGCTCAGAGCAAATCATGCTAATTGAACACTGAGGTCAAATAACCCACTCTCTGTGACCCAAAACAGTATTGGGCTTCTTATATTATGAATCAAGTAATTCAATCACATCTTACCACTGAGGTATGTCTAATATAGCCTATTACTCACAGACCATTAATAAACTGACTTGCATGGTCATCATTGTTTATTTAGAAAAATAATTCGGATATTAGGCAATAGTTTGGTAGCCTGGACTATCGGGGGACTCGGGGAATGGGATATGAGTCAAAACCAAGATACTAGTGTGTGCAAGGTTTCTCTACATGTTTCTTCCAGCGAAGTTAAAAATATATATATATCAAAGGCCAGAATTAAGTGTTTTCTATGTGTTATATCTCTATTTATCTCTATTTATTGAGATATTCTGCACATTTTTGCAATAATTATCTAACAATAAGGTTGTGGAAGAAACAGTTATTCGTATATGTCTCAAACAGAAGCTTATCAATTTGCTATGTCATGAAATACACAGACAGAACCACACCTTGCTTTCTCTCGTGCACTTACACCTGTAAGGATGGATTACTATGGCAACAGGTTGCCACTGGCGACGAGATATTCTACTACATCGCTTTGGTGGGAGTGAGGTGGACGACAAAAGCTCTGGGTGGATGAGTAGGCAGAAATATTAACAGCTTGAAAGAAAGAGATTGAAAATGGAGAGCAGGGTATGTTTAGATAAAATGCTTGTTATTGTTTTTCTCGCAAAATACTGAAAAATATGATGCTATTCATAAATGTATTGCCTTTGGTGCGCGCGCTGACGGAATTTCCCGCGCTCTTCTGATACAACAGGTAAGCGTCACGCCATCTTCTCGCTAGTCTAAAGTAGGCCTAATACATTAATTATTTTGAATAATGTTTTGGTCATTTATTTTAGCGTTTAAATGCCATACTGCTCATTGAGTGACATAGAGAAAAACTTGCCTATTTTTGTGTATTGTCATTTTGGCACCTGCGCACAGGCGAGAGAATGCATTGAATTTTCATTTTGATTTCCCAATGTTGCCCTGATACAATAACACACGATATCAGAAAATAATTCTAATAGTCTATAAAGTCTTATAAAACATATGAAAATAAATATTTATTTAAGGGTGTGTCCTGTTTTCTAAAAATAGCTTGTTTTCTATTATCAAAATGGTGTGGCTTGTCAATGCGCAACACGTGCCATTCTGTTATATTATTTCAGAAGTCAGTACATCCCAGGCTTGTTTGTTATGAGATATAGCCTACAATATCCATTCTCGACACTGTAGAATCAAGAACAAACGTATGGAACCCATCATACAATAGTACTATTCTCTCCAGATTGACTAATAAAAACATATATTTAATTGATGCTGTTCACAGCCCACCCTACAAAATGACACTAGAAGTCAGCTGTAGAATCGTAAGTCATAAATCAAACCAAAACTCATTCTCTTGCCACTTTGATAGTCAACTCTGTCCATGTCTACACAGGCATGAACAATCATATTCTTTAATGTGTCAACTGCCTCCCTGATTTTTTGTGTGTAACTGAGGCTTCCATAATGCAACGACAATGCAAAATGGTCAAGTAAATGTGAGGACACTTGATTTTATATTGCCTAACAACAATCAGCAGAGTAAAATGCAGTTGCTAGACTTAATTGCTCAACAATTGTACCTTGAAAGGACAGAATTAAAGAACTGAAGAAGGTAGCCTATATCAAAAGCACTGCTTAAACATGTTTTCTTTTTTGTAGTCTAAATTATTCATTTCATCATAGTAAGACATGGTTATTAGCTTAAATTCATCAACAAGTATATTGTATTAACTAATATAGATTTACATCAGACTGAATGTTTTAAAACCGTAAACCAGACGTTCATTTTGGTTCCTTTTCCTTCAGCTGTGCTTACTGCCACATCACCTGTCACTTTCCTATGGCAACACAATAAGCCAGCAGGGTGAAATATCATTCTTGAGTCCTAAGTGTGATGGATTACAGGATGTTCATCCTCTGCCCGTCACAGAGAAGCAGGGTTGAAGGCTTCTCTCCCGAGAGTCACTGGCAGAGATATGTCTAGAACAACGGGCTCTTTCGTCTTCATCCTCACCATAAGCCATCACATAACACCACCGGCTTTGCCTGTCATTCCCTCCCAGGTGACGTTCTCAATCTCTGTGACAACGCTTAATGCTTACAGAACCATGAGGCCTAAATCCAGCCCAAAAGAGCCTCTTAAAGCTCACAATCGAGAGAGCAAAACATTCTAAGACAATGCTGCTGCATGGAGCCTGAACTATTCAAAGCATGTAAATCTTGGTCGGGTGAATTAAGAGGTGAAAAATAGACCAAATTGTTGGCACATGGGCTACTAACAGCTTACTACACACCATACACTTAGTATTACTTTCTTAGCTACAGTATACATATCTCCCTGGCATATTAAATAATTTATGCAGCAGCATACAAGACATTTTTGGACTCACCTTGTGATGTACTCACTTGAACAATTTTGTCATCAAAGTTTGGCATTCTCTGGATGTATGGTGCTTTCAAGACAACTGGAAACTGGGGGAAAAATGGTTGAATCTTGTTGATGTCTGTGATCTTAAGGTTGTAGCTCTAGATAGAGGCTCAAATTCCGGATTTACAATTCCGAGTTGGATGAAAGTTCAAAATATATTTTCCCAGTCGTAGCTCGTTTTACCCGAGTTCCCAGTTGTCTTGAACTCACTAAAGTCAGATTTTGCAATTCTGAGTTAACAGTTGTTTTGAGTGCGGCACAAATCTTGCTTCATTAACAGCATGGCCAATGTTAAATGTTTATAATTTTAAACTAGGAAAAGAGACCCTTAATCTTAGACTTGGGACCACACAGCCACAGCCACTCCGATGAATTGCAGGCTAATGATTGCTTTGCAGTACTTCCAGTTAGCCACTGATTCCTTCCAAACCACTCATTGTTGAATTTGCGATTTCCAACTTGTTCTGTAATGTTTATGTCCAATGGCCGATGAGCACCGATGTGTTTTATCTTTGATTTCTCTTCATTATTTCTCTTCATATGACAAGGATTTAAAAGGATTTGCCTGTAGATTGTCGACTTGATTCATGTTGATGACTGCTAGCTAATATTTTGACAGTATGATGTTGACATGATCAGTTCATTCAAAGCTACTGTATAACAGGACTTTACGTCATTTTATCTGTGGCCAATGACCTTGAGCCTTTTTGGATGGGCACTTCTAATGTAACTCTATGGCAGCACCCAAGGGGATAGAATATTCGATGTCTACTCTTAGACTTGGCGGTGACGTAGTGTCCCCATGAGTGACAGAACACTGAGCCAATCACGGTGCAATGCTCCGTATTTTCTGCTGGCTTGCCCCACCACCACAGAAAGCACTAAGCTAGGCTGAAACACCTGCATTTTGGAGCTGCCTTACTCAAGAAAACAAAACAGAGACCATGTTTGTATGCAGCTTTATTAACTCAATGATATATATTTTTTTTGCATTGTTTGCAAACTGATATGTGACACGTATTAATGCCAAAATAACATGCAAAACGGGCAAGCCCCACCTGCCATGAATGACAGGTCGCCACTGATTATATACATTGCATTTACTCATATTTGATTTGTTTGGCTTTCACTACAGGAGCCACCAGTGCTTCAGTATCTTCCCACTTCTGAAAGTGATTATCTAAGGAAGGCAGGAGGAGCAGTGACGAAATGGATGAGGGGTCCAGGATGGCTGAGGGGAAGGCTGCCTTTGTCTTCGTCCTCCTCCTCTTCATCGCCCTGGCCTTGCTCATCGTGCGCTGCTTCCGCATCCTGCTGGACCCATACCGCAGCATGCCCTCCTCCAACTGGACAGACCACACGGAGAAGGACACGTTTGACTACCGCATTGTCTAAGGAGGACCTAAGGAGCTCCCTCGACACTGTATTGCAGTGTCCTTCTCCGTGTGGAGAAGGAGCTCCCTTGACACTGAAGCACTGTCAAATATTGCAATGCTCGAGGAGCAACTTTGTTTATCCATTTTTCCCAAGGACCACATGCTGTATGACTGCAGGTGCCAAACCACCAGGGACACCTTTGTATTAGAGGCAGCCTTCGAGCATGCATCACCTAAGACCTTTCTTTGTTTGCTCTATTGTAACATGTTATATCAATTGCTTCACCAATTACTGCAGTCATAAGCAGTAATTGCCAGCCATTATTACCCTAATGACAACACATGCGAGTGATTCCATACGAAACCAGGACAAAAAAGGCCATAATTTTGCAGATAAAAAAATGATTTTATCCATAGAATGGTCCTTTGTAAGAAATATTGTTGATATATATTTGACATTTGTATCTAAAAGCATAATTGAGAAATAATTTATCAAAGTTGTCATATTTATGACATTTTGGCCTTTCCCAGGAGTCCTTAAATTTGCATGATGTGCAATGATGCAAGTCAAAGGAGGGCTGTGATTGGTTACATTGCCTCCAATTTCTCAATATAAAATGGTCCATAAAATTAAAACTAGCAGAGATCCCATTATGGAACTTTGATATGCCCCTAGAGTATATTATGTTCGACAATATATTGAAACATTTGGTAATTTTTTTCAATATTCGTGTTTGTATTTTTAAATATTCATAAATGAATGTACAAAAATGTTATTGAAATCATAATACTACTCATATTACAGAGCAAGCGTTAAAGTTTCATATGACACCATTTTGAACTTTTTAGCATCTACAGATGAAACATTATGGAGTCTTACAGGAGGCCTGGGTAAGGCAAAAATGACATAATATGGCAACTTTGATTCAGTATTTCTCAATTGTGCTTTCCTCCAAAGGACCATTCTATGGATTAAATGTTGCGAAAATCCCTAAATCATGGTATTTTATTTGTTCTGGTTTCGTATGGAATCACTTATAAGGAACATCTTCTACCAAATGGCATCATCTAAGGTACCTGCTGTAATACCTATCAAATCTAACTCCCAAAGACACACTCCAGGCTAACTCGTTGCCACTACTATTGCATAATTTCACCACCCCATCCCCTTAACCTTTTACTGCGATGGGCTAAATTAGGGTCACACAGAGTGTTTCTTGGTAGTCTTAAACAAATCTACTTAGAAAAAATGTATACACCTCACGCACATGGTTATGGGTTTTAAAAAATAAGACAATTTTACCAAGTCAGATATAGAGTTGAAATGTATTCAATTTTGAGTTTGCATCCCAATATTACATTTTATATACATCACAGAATACTGAAATATAACACAACCGTTTGACATAGCAACACTGGATGTTTATTAATTATGAAAGTATGAGAAATATTAATAACATTCCACCCATGAGACCACTTTTGGTCATTTGACTGCAGGAAAGGGCTACAGGTGCTCTATGCAACAGTTCCTCCTGCAAATAGGCCTACATTTCAATTGTGTACTTGTAGTAGTAAAGGAATAAAACTCCATGTAAGAACAAGAAAAACATTTGAATGCCGTTTGAAGCTATAAAGTTGCTTGTTTGCGGCAAGGTCCTCAGTGTATACACAGTGTATCCTGTGGAATCTTTTACTTCAATTGTCCACTTTGGCCAAGGTACAAAATGCACAAACAATCAATCAAGCATTGCTCAAACAAAAATACACTTACACAGAAAAAACAAATGTAGTTACATTTATGCCAACCAGCGCCGTGTGCACTCACAAAGGCTCTCACCCTCATTGAGCTGGTTAATACTTTTTGAAATTGGAAGACAGATATTTCCTTTAACATCAGCCAGCCTATAACATACCATTGATATCCATATCTTTGTCACCCAAGTTATTTGTTTTCTTGCCATCATGGAAAGAGAGGTAGACAATGTTTCAAAGTATCCTTTAAAGAGACCTCATTGTTTTTTTGGGTGGCTTCAATGGGCCTTCGATGTTTGATGTCAGCAGTGGGATAAGTGTTAACTATTCAATGTCTGCAATCCAAAAAATGACAAATCACTATTAATGAAAAGGATCCAGAGTCATAAATCTGAATGACCAAATGAGGTTTATTGAAATGTTTACTGTGCCATAACTTGTGCCTAATTATGAACATCTACGAAAGATTCATTCCAGTAGTTCTGTCGTAGATAGCATCTTGCTATAGTTCTATGTAATATCCTTAAAATAAAGCATATCACTGCCCACAGATGGCATGTTAGCAGTGTGCTACATCTGAACAGATTATCACACCTTGGTCTATCCCTTTATGGACAATGTCTGTGGCTCTTTATTTGGGCAACTCCTTAACTGTATGCCTTATAGAGTAGCATGTTTACAGATAGTCAATAGATGACAGAAAAATATGTTATGCACTTCAAGCAGATGTCATACACCTACCAAATGAGTGCTTTCAAACTTTGACATGTCATGTTCTTGTGATAAACTGTGGCCTTTTCCTATCACAATGTATCAGTTTAGTGGTACCTTTCTGTGCACAAGTGTCTTTGCATGTTTTTGCTAAATATCCCCTCCAAGCATGTTGAGTGCTTTACGCATGTTGATGCTGCTGTTATTTAGTTGGTACAGTACAGTATTCACTGTCAACGTTTGAGCCTTCTTTTGAACATGTATTATGCTTGCCTTGAGCCTCTTTCCTTTCATAATAAAAGTAATTACGATGCATTACCTTTTTAGTTTTTTGTTTTAAGAATCAAACATCAGACAAAAAGTTAAGGGGAAAAAACATAATTATTTTTTATTATGCCCTTTCCAAGCTCATGATACGGGTAAAAACGTTAACACTTTCTCTTTAACACATTCTCAGCTTGTGGCAGGGGTGGCTCGCAGCCGTCTGTATCATTTGTGTGAACCCAAGCGCTTTGTCTGGCTCTCATCAGGCCAATAGACACACCTGCTATTGCTCCAGCCGCAGGCAAGGGCTGCTCTTTCGAGCGAGACGGATCCAATACCATGCAGAATAACAATTCACTGTGACACACAAATGGGGTGCCTTGATATATATAGTTATAGTATAGACAGACAGTGATGGGGAACCTATTTAATATTACATCTAAAAACATTTATGTACAATCATTTTGTGAAAATATTAAAACGCTTGTGTGAAGCAATAAGCAATTGTTATTGTGCCATTTAGTACAATGCTGTTACATATCTTTCAAAAAAGCTGTAGAGGTTTTCGGTAGTTCATATTATCTACCTTACATTTTTTCAAAATATATTTTTGATATTGTCAACACTTCTCTTTGTCTGTTTTTTAAAGATACACATACACTAACATTGGAACATGGATATAAAGCCTTTGTGTGTCTTCCTGCTAGAAGCAGGCATTCCATTCCCATATCCACACAATCTACTACAGTAATTTGAAGTTCTCTGCTCATGGTAAGGACATGGGGATCAATAACTATCAATTATTAATAACTGATAAATGCACCCATTAATTACATGAGCATTTTAAAGGCACAGTGCAGTCAAAAATGATTGATGCACTTGATAAAGATTAACAAAAAATGGTGTATAAAACAAATAATTCAAATTTTGAGTTATATTGTATGCTACGTTTTTGGAGGGAATGATATTATGGATACTAATACAATTGCTCAGAGAAAATATTTTGTTTAACAAGTAGTGCTTAATTTGGGCAGGAACTCACTGGAGCTGAGTACCGGCACCTCAAATGTTCTACTGCTTGAGCTCCTGTTCTTCTTATAGAATATTAGCTCAAAAGTATTGTGGCGCTCCTGCACCTAAATATAAACTGTACCGGCACCCAAAATGACTACCGGAACCAATTTCAGTCCAAGTCAAGCACTGTTAAGATGTCATATATTTTCTTCTCAAAAAGGTAGGGGTCAAAATTATTCACACCCTTATTTTCAATACCTTTCGATACCTCACCATGCGAGGATAACAGCACTGAGCCTTTTTCTAAAATGTTTTATGAGTTGGAGAACACATTGGGAGGGATCTTAGACCATTCCTTCATACAGAATCCTTTGACGGGGCTGCAGTGGAGCAGGTCAAGCGATTCAAGATCCTCGGTGTCCAAATCAGTAAAGACTTAAAATGGTCCAAACACAGTCATGTGATTTGAGGGCATGGGCTCTCAAATCCTCCAAAAGTTCTACAGCTGTACCATTGAGAGCATTTTGACTGGCTGCTTCACAGCCTGGTATGGCAATAGCACCGCCCTCGATCGCATGGCGCTACAGAGGGTGGTGCGGACAGCCCAGTACATCACTGGGGCCGAGCTGCCTGCCATCCAGGACATCTATAGTATATCAGGCGGTGTGTTAGGAAGGCCCAGAAAAGTGTTAAAGACTCCAACCCAAGCCATAGACTATTCTCTCTGCTTCCACACTGCAAGCGGTACCGGTGCATCAAGTCTGGCACCAACAGACTTGCTGGAAGATCAGGTTTTTGGTTAAAATGTCCTGGTACTGGGTAAAGATCATGATGGTGTTCACCTTAACAAGGGCCCCAGAACCAGCGGAAGCAAAATAGCCCCATAACATCAAAGATCCACCACCATATTTTACAGTAGTATGGGGTTATTTTCTGCTCGTGCATTCTCCTTTCAACACCAAACCCACCATTGGTGTGCGTGGCTAAATGTTGCAATGGCCATCTGTCTCCAGACTTGAAACCCATTGAAAACCTGTGGATTGAATTGAAGAGGGCAGTCCATAAGCGTAGACGAAGGATATCAATGATCTGGAAGGATTCTGTATAGAGGAATGGTCTAAGATCCCTCCCAATGTGTTCTCCAATTTTTTTTAAAGGCTCAGTGCCGTTATCCTCGCAAGGTGATGTATTGAAAGGTATTGAAAACGGGTGTCAATAATTTTGACCCCTACCTTTTTGAGAAAAAAAATATTACGTGTTAAACACAATCTCTTTCTGTGAGCAATTGTATTAGTATAAAATAATATAATTTCACCCCCTTTTGTTTGCATTCAATATACCTGAGTTTTTAAATTATTTATTTTATACTTTCATTTTTTGCTTATCTTTATCAAGGGTGTCAATAATTTCAGACCCCACTGTATATTTACACACTATTTGATTGGAATAATATTATGAAATTGTGAAAATTATGTTAAGGGCACTTTCAGTGTAAGAGCTGTTTGAAAGATGCATGAAATGTCAGCCTGTCAGTGGGATGGAGTTTTGGCCTTCCATGGTGACATCACCATGCGGTAAATTAGTTAATAGATCAATAAGAAAGAGCGTACCAAACCTCTCTGCCAATGGCAACTAATTTTCAGTTTCCCCCTCCCCATACACCATTGGCTCTTTAAGGTCTACTACACACACTTAGCCACCTTACAAACAGTTGAAGTCGGAAGTTTACATACACTTAGGTTGGAGTCATTAAAACTCATTTTTCAACCACTCTACAAGTTTCTTGTTAACAAACTATAGTTTTGGCAAGTCGGTTAGGACATCTACTTTGTGCATGACACAAGTCATTTTTCCAACAATTGTTTACAGACAGATAATTTCACTTATAATTCACTATATCACAATTCCAGTGGGTCAGAAGTTTACATACACTAAGTTGACTGTGCCTTTAAACAGCTTGGAAAATTCCAGAAAATGGTGTCATGGCTTTAGAAGCTTCTGATAGGCTAATTGACATAATTTGAGTCAGTTGGAGGTGTACCTGTGGATGTATTTCAAGGCCTACCTTCAAACTCAGTGCCTCTTTGCTTGACATCATGGGAAAATCAAAAGAAATCAGCCAAAAATTGTAGACCTCCACAAGTCTGGTTCATCCTTGGGAGCAATTTCCAAACACCTGAAGGTACCACGTTCATCTGTACAAACAATAGTACGCAAGTATAAACACCACAGGACCACGCAGACGTCATACCGCTCAGGAAGGAGACATGTTCTGTCTCCTAGAGATGAACGTACTTTGGTGCGAAAAGTGCAAATCAATCTCAGAACAACAGCAAAGGACCTTGTGAAGATGCTGGAGGAAACAGGTACAAAAGTATCTATATCCACAGTAAAACGAGTCCTATATCGACATAACCTGAAAGGCCGTTCAGCAAGGAAGAAGCCACTGCTCCAATACCGCCACAAAAAAGCCAGACTACTTTTTGCAACTGCACATAGGGACAAAGATCGTACTTTTTGGAGAAATGTCCTCTGGTCTGATGAAACAAAAATAGAACTGTTTGGCCATAATGACCATCGTTATGTTTGGAGGATAAAGGGGGAGGCTTGCAAGCCGAAGAACACCATTGCAACCGTGAAGCACAGGGGTGGCAGCATCATGTTGTGGGGGTGCTTTGCTGCAGGAGGGATTGGTGCACTTCACAAAATAGATGGCATCATGAGGGATGAAAATTATGTGGATATTTTGAAGCAACATCTCAAGACATCAGTCAGGAAGTTAAAGCTTGGTCGCAAATGGGTCTTCCAAATGGACAATGACCCCAAGCATACTTCCAAAGTTGTGTCAAAATGGCTTAAGGACAACAAAGTCAAGGTATTGGAGTGGCAATCACAAAACCCTGACCTCAATCCCATAGAAAATTTGTGGGCAGAACTGAAAAAGCGTGTGCGAGCAAGGAGGCCTACAAACCTGACTAAGTTACACCAGCTCTGTCAGGAGGAATGGGTCAAAATTCACCCAACTTATTGTGGGAAGCTTGTGGAAGGCTACCTGAAACGTTTGACCCAAGTTAAACAATTTAAAGGCAATGCTAGCAAATACTAATTGAGTGTATGTAAACTTCTGACCCACTGGGAATGTGACGAAAGAAATAAAAATGGAAATAAATCATTCTCTCTACTATTATTCTGACATTTCACATTCTAAAAATAAAGTGTTGATCCTAACTGACCTAAAACAGGGAATTTTTACTTGGATTAAATGTCAGGAATTGTGAAAAACTGAGTTTAAATGTATTTGGCTAAGGTGTATGTAAACTTCCGACTTCAACTGTATATGCACTGACTTAATTTCATTCCCAAAGGAGCCGTTTTAGTTTTTCTGCTGTAATCTATTCAAGTTTATTTAATGGTCTGTAAACAGTTTTCTTGGTAATGTTCCCCTGTGAGTGGGAATGGCCATGAGTAGGACTTAAAGAGGATATTGGAATTGCACAATCGATTTTGCAGTGCAGGGGAATGATTCCTCTGTTGGGGTGCAACATTTATCATACCTCCATTTACTGACAAGAGGAAGAAATGGGCGTGGAGAAAACTAGCTACAGGATACATGTCCAGTAGGTAAAAAGGGAAAATGAATCTAACCAATATCCTTTGAAAAGACTCCTGTGCCTTTAAGGTACATGCACTTTATATTACTTCTTTCTTCTAAGCTTCTTGGGTTGAAACATGGTGCACAGCTCATACCTTGACCACATAGAGACACCGATGTACTATGGTACATCGCTGAAACCATCACAGCTGTATAGAGAACAGAATAGACACTGTACATGTATAGCTAAGCACTTTTAAAAAATTGCTTGTAATTTTCCTGATTGGTCACCAGGGACATCATTGTGAAATGAATGCTATAAATAGAAGTAAAGTTGGATGAACTTATTCAGCAGTCCTCAAGAGAAAATATGAAATAAAAAAAACCTCTCAGGCTCAACGAGGCAAAAAAGAAATGCTCCATTCTAATAATTATTTACAGAAGCTATATGGTGAACCTTATACAACCAAAAGATTCATTAAAACTAGTCAGTCAGGGCTAATTCAAAACACATAAGATTTAGATTGTTTTATATTCCTGCAGGTATACACGGAGTGTACAAAACATTAGGAACACCTTAATATTGAGTTGCACCCCCCTTTTGGGGCATGGACTGTACAAGGTGTCGAAAGCGTTCCACAGGGATGCTGGCCCATGTTGACCCCAATATTTCCTACAGTTGTGTCAAGTTGGCTGGATGTCCTTTGGGTGGTGGGCCATTCTTGATACACATGGGAAACGTACTACCATGCCCCGTTCAAAGGCACTTAAATATTTTGTCTTGACCATTCACCCTCTGAATGGGACACATAGACAATCCATGTCTCAAGGCATAAAAATCATTATTTAACCTGTTTCCTCCCGTTTATCTACACTGATTGAAGTGGATTTAAGAAGTGGCATCAAAAAGGGATCATAGCTTTCACCTGGGTTCACCTGGTCAGTTTGTCATAGAAAGAACAAGTGTTCCTAATGTTTTGCACACTCAGTGTATGTAGATGCATTGTTTGTCGATGAGCAATAGTCATATAATAAATAATCAAAAAGGACAAGTAACATGCATGGATAGAATAACAATAAGTGCTTATTTATTGAATTCTAAAAATACATTTGTTAAGAAAGGGGTATTCCACATAAAAAACAATTCAACATTTTCCCATATTGACTCACTAACATTATTTTGTAGCAAAATGTTTTTTTTATTTTTTATCCTAACCAAATGGAAGATAACCCCTGATAGTGTTCCTTTACGAACATTATAAAAACACATAGGAGGACATAGTGCCAAACTAACTAGTCATCAAAGAGAGCATATGTAAACAATATTTTTCTGAGAGTATTAGTTTAAACTGGACTGCGATGACAGATCAACGTCTATTGACAGACGCTGGTCTATACAGAGTGTAATGCTTTAAAATTTCAAAAAGAACAAAAATAAGAGGTTAAGAATAACATTAACTTACACATTAACTCTAAAATCTAACATTACTTGGAACAAAAAATGAAAACCTACAGTATCTTAGTGTCTGAGTGGTCTGCAACTAAAATAGTACTAGAAGAGGATATTTAAGACTGAGATTTAAGAAAGCTGGCCAACTAGCAAAGAAACACCGATATCCCACACCTCGACCTCACCCACACATGCCCAAACACTCACACATTGAGGTACGCAAATAACTACAACTTAGCCAGCCTTGATTCTACCATTTTAAACATGACGCTGATGACAGGAACCGGAAATGCTGTGGATTGAATATCCTATTTAGAATGTGTTGCAAACCTTATTCTTAGGAGAATGAATGCACAGTGCAATCAAACCCACATTTTAGTATTTACACTCCTATGCAAACATACCTTTTTTTACTTTCTCTAAATTCACAGAATAGTTTGTACACTGTGGAGCTATCTGCATCCTTAACTCCTCCCACATATGGCTCAGCGTTAGCTTACAAGTGCTCGCCAATGGCTTCTTCATCAAAAGTATTGCAAGTAAATAAAATAATCTCAAAACCTAGTTACAAATACAAGTACAATGTTATTGTTCTAAAATAACAAACAAGTAATAACCGTTAATATTAATATAAAAGCATAAAACAAGACATATCATGAGAGAACACCAAGAGAACAGAGGGACAATTGACTACCGCCTCCTTCCACGTCCTCGTCCCCTCCCTCTCCCCCGTTTGGGGATTGTTGTGACCTTAGTTGAAGCCTTCTCCGTTTCCTCGGTCTCATCCACTGTTATCTGTTCTCCCTCCCCTGAATCCAGTTCCTCCTCCACTTTAACCAGAATGGTTTCTTCCGGAAATGGGACGTCCTCCTCCCCTTCCACTTTGTCTTCCTCTACAACTCTCTCCTCTGTCTCACATTGTTTTTCTATTTGGACCACCTCCTCCTCTACCTCCTGGACACCTGTGCTGGTAGAACCAGTAGCATTGCTGGTATTGTTGCTCTGTTGTTGCTCTATGGCCTCCTCTAGTCGGAGGCGGTACTGCTCAGCTTCCTGCTCCTTCTGTAGGAGCTGTGTGCGGTACTCCTGGGCCTTCCGGTTGGCCTCCTGCAACTGCTTCTGGAGCTGCTCCCGACTGCTGTCCCCTGACTTCGCTTTCTGAGAACAATGGGCACATACAGTAAGAAGAGAGAAACGATTTCAGAATATTATGCCAAGCAACAAACATGGGGACCATTGCTGACCTTTTCTTTGGGTCTGGTTAAGATGGCTGCAGGCTCTATTCTCCTCTTGCGTGCCGGAGAGGGATAAGGCTCCTGTTCCACCACCTCCTCTGTGATCTGACCAGCCGGGACAGCCACCACTACAGAAACAAAACACAAACTAATGAATGCATTCATTGTAATGTCTTGAAAAAGGCTGACATGAGCACAATGTAAACTAAATAAATATACACTCAGTGGCCAGTTTATTGGGTACACCCATCCAGTACCGGGTCGGACACCCCTTTGCCTCCAGAACAGTCTGAATTATTCAGGGAACGGATTCTATAAGTTGTGGCATTCAAATGTTGCTCAATTGGTATCAAGGGACCTATCAAGAGGCCTTTTCTTGTTTTTATCTGATAGGAGTGGAACCCGGTGTGGTCGTCTGCTGCAATAGCCCATCCGTAACAAGGATCGTCGAGTTGTGCGTTCCGAGATGCCGTTCTGCACACCATTGTTGTACTGTGCCGTTATTTGCCTGTTTGAGGCCTGCCTGTTAGCTTGCATGATTCTTGCCATTCTCCTTCGACCTCTCTCATCAACAAGTTTTTTGCCCACAGGACTGCCACTGACTGGATGTTTTTATGTTTGTCGCACTATTCTCTGTAAACCCTAGATACTGTCGTGCGTGAAAAGCCCAGGAAAAGCCATTTCTGAAATACTGGAACCGGTGAGCCTGGCACCGACAATCATACCATGCTCAAAGTAACATAGGTGACTCATTTTGCCCATTCTAACAGTAAATCATACAGTAACTGAATGCCCCGATGCCTGTCTATCTGCTTTTATAGCAAGCCACGGCCACGTTGCTCACTGTCTGTAGGAGCGAACCATTTGTGAACGGGTGATGTGCCTAATAAACTGGCCACTGAGTGTATAAATGGCTATATATGGCTGTGGTTTCCTACTTACTTTGCTGCCCCTGCATAGTGACAAAGAACTGCTGTCCAATTCCTGCTGGCTGCAGGTTGCCGTGTTGGTCCGTCACTAGGGTGATGACCCTCTGACCTCCATCGCCCACTACATGCTGAATGGCCGAGTCCACAGAATCTGCAGCGATCGCATCCTCAGATTTGCCTTTGGGAAAGATAGTTACTTACCATTGCAGTCTAAGAAATATAATACAGATCGTGTTAGCCCTAACGCACAGAGAGTTATCATAATTTTATAGAATGATATAGATCAAAGTACTATTAATTGTAACATGAGTAGCTCAGAGTAATCTGTAGTGTTATCCTCATGGTTATGCATAGACATCACTTACCTGCATTGTTACCCATGGGACCGGAGGCTTCTGCCAGGGCTGCCAGTGTTGCCAGGACTGAGGTGGTAGAGACAGATTCTCCTGGAATAATAAGACAATGCAAAACCTCAATCAAGTCATCCCATTTAAAAGTGTCTTGGGTGAGGTCAGGTGGTAACTAAGGTTCCCCATTTATATCAATTATAAATGTCAGTGAGTTATATTTGATTTGATATACCTCTACTTAAATTTGTACCCAACTTACTGTAACCTGTGCTCCAGTTGCCCATACCTGACTTGGCGGTGGTGTTGACGAGGTCAGAGAGGTTCACGACCCCAGCAGAGGAGATGATGAACTGGGGCTCTGGGTTCATGTTCACTTGGTTCTGCATGCCATCCTGTGTACATACACAAAACACACCTTGAAGATGTTATCTAACAAGAACAGACACAGTTCCTCCCACATACTGGGCAACAGTTCAACCTTCAGGGTCTCAACACGTGTTACATAAACCAGCGATAAGAACACATACTTGCATGTGTTTAGATGTTTTTCCCCCGTGTTCACTTCCCTTCTTATAGAAACATAAGGGCATTTTCGTGAAAACAAATGAACATCAGAGCCATATAAATACAAAACACACACACACAGTCCCTTCACCTGTAACAGTATCATGAGCTCAGTATTGCTGGTGTCCATGGCGATGTCAAAGGGCGTCTTGTCAAACTTGCTGAGGGAGTGGACGTCTGCTCCATATTTGAGCAGCAGCTCTGCCACCTCTCTGTGACCGTGCTGGGCCGCCCAGTGCAGGGCTGTCATCTTCAGCATGTCCTTAGCATTGATGTCCGCTCCGCTCTGCTAGGGAGTACAGCACGCCCCCCAGTGGTGGAAAAGAGATAGGAAAGTGAGACGGGTAGCCTAGATTCCAAAATGAGGTTGGTGAACATTCAACATGAATAAAATAACATTTGTATTTCAGTCACTTTACTAAATATAGAACTGTTAAGTTTTTCATATAAAACAGCTGAATACTGTCAGCTTTGGTTGCCCTTACACTGACTAGCAGCTCCACTATATTGAAGTGGCCCTCCGTGGCCGCCATGTGGAGTGGGGTCCTGTCCACTTTGGTCCGGGCATCCCTGCTAACGCCTGCTCGAAGAAGCACCTCAGCAGTGGAGTGGTGTCCGTACTGAGCCGCTAGATGGAGCGGGGATGTCCCCAGCTAGAACACAGTTTGGTTTATGAGGACCCAGTCCCTACAACACTGTGTCTGGATTGTGTGAAAGAAGCCAGCACTGCAACATAGGTAGATTTGTGATGTACCGCAAGAGATCTGAGGAACAATATCTCTGTGTTAGGCTACATGAGGTGAGTGGATGTGAGTATCCCTACAGTGAGACCCTTACCCAATCAGTGGTGAAGGGAGCTCCATTGACCATGAGGGTCCTGACATCATCATCCAGCCCTGCCCGCGCAGCCTCCAGCAGCCGCTTCCCCAGGTCAACCAGTGACATCTACTGGGAGACAGAAAGAGTGCTTTTGCGTAAGTGTCAAAACAATAAGACAAACCTCTTGAGTGAATATAAGCCAGGCATTTCTAAAAAGTCTAGAGAAGGTTTTTTTCTGCCAAAATAGTATTGTTTATGCTCTGTGAAACATGTTGCATCAATATGTTTTATTGGTGTAATGTTGATGGTTGTATTGAAGGAAACATTTCAGTACTAGGAAATATTCCGTTTTTGTAAATGTGAAGCAATCGTAGTCAGAACCCATGTGCAATTGTGGCAGCAATAAGAACCAACTTGGCAAAAGTGAAATGATTTATTTTGCTAAAATACAGTGTCACAGGCTAGCTGAACACAGGCTAGCTGAAGAAACACTGACTGAATGATCGCACAGTTCATTTAGCTGGGCTTGAACTTTTCTCGTTAGCTAGTAATATATCGAATAAATTAACAATACATTAACTATATGCTTTGATACTTGGTTAATGTTATGTTCCGGTGGAAGTCGAATATGAAACTACGGATGTCAAAAAAGTGGGCACCAAATCTGGCTACTTCCACATCCGCACTATTATTGCTAGCTAGCTAGTTAGTTACTAGCATTCAGAACTGAAGATGGCTTTGATTTTCACAAGACTTCAAAAGGAGCATATCCACGACACATAATCAATACCATCTTAATAGTATTTCGCGTTGGCGTTTGGGGTATTTCGCTACATTGCAAGATTGTTAGCTGTCTATCTGGCTAGCTATGTCAATGACTTAGTTTTACAAATAGCTAGCTCGTTAGCTTAACGTTAGATAACTAGCTAAGTTGCAGAGCTTTTTTATACGGTTTGTTATTTAGCTACAGCTAACTATGGATTCGATTTTCAAGTGTTGCTTACCTTAGATAGTTGTTCGCTAAAAGTGCAACTCTTCTAATTTCTGCCGCCGAATGTGTGTTTATTACACTTTCGTAACTTTGCTAGACAGCTAAACAAATATCATAATATTTATATTTTTTACAGAATCAAATATGGCGGCCAGGCACACCGGAAGTGGTAATAGTATGTAGTGTGCAGCAAAAATGTTCCACAAATGTTCCCACGCTCAAACATGATGATAAAATAAATTAGTATCACTTTACATAAGATATACTATTATGTCATGTAGTTATTGCCTAACCAAAGATACTGAATATAGCTAGATGTTTCAAATTCAAACCATCTAGTGAAACAACTAGTCTGATCTAATATAGTGAACTACATTTCCCATAAACATTTACGCACTGGAATGTTCCTTCTGACGTCACGTCCCTTAGCGTCCATCGTTTCCTGTTGAAGTGTAAATGGAGACATGACACAGTTGTTTGGGGATTATAAGAAACAATATATAGTTAGAAATCCACTGAATTAAAAACTGCTGAAGTTATATTTAAATTGAAGTCACTTGAACTCAGGCTCGGTGCAGTCGCTGGCCGCGATGGAGGCGGTCCCCCGTATGCCAATGATCTGGCTGGATCTGAAAGAGGCAGGGGAGTTCGAGTTCAGCCCGTCGGTGAGGCAGGTGAGATGGGTGGGGGAGTGGAGCAACAGGGCACTGCCGGGCGGTTGAGATTGGAAGTCAAGCAGACAAGGATTACGGAAGATAATCATAAGTATCGAGCACATCTAGACAGTTATTAGCCTGACGCATCAAGTGAAGGTAGTTAACTAGCTCGTATCTGGTTAGCTGTGTCAGCCATGACAATCGCCTTTGTTTACAGTTAGCTAGCTAAGTTGATAATTAGTTAGCTATTTATGTCAACATGTAGTTAATGTGTCAGATACCCCAGTCACAATAAATAAATAAATTATAGTAGCTAACGAACTAGCTGTCTTGGTTTCTGTGCAGGCCTGATAGTCTAGCTAATAATGATGTCATTGTCACATGCACCCTGGACTAGTTTGCTTTGATGTAGAGGCAAGTCTGGCAGGTTGGAATCCTGTATGTTCACACCTCTGTCGGTGGTCATTAAGGGGGAAAGAACATGGTAAAAAATGGCCAAGACATTCAGAAATTAGTGCTGGAATGAGTTAAAATTAGAGAACAGCAGAGTAACGTTAGGTGAAGGGTCATAGTAGAGACAGGGTTTTTTTCTGGCCATGTGATCCGGCCAGGGAAAACTCTGCCATAGTCATCATAACATATGTCTGAGGAAATTCTCCCACACACCCACTACAATTACGTCTTATGCCTTACTATCCAATCTCCTTTCTTCCTCCTCCGCCTCATGCTCCAGATATTACTAGAGGACCTTTGCCCTCTCTGGTCCTTTTTTGCTGCCTTAGTCCCAGATCAATTTTCTAGCAACGTTTGTCAATGACATTCAACGAAGGTTACGATTTTTATTATAGCAGTATGACAGATTGTTTATCTGGAAAGGAAATGAAGGATAACAGTCCATGGAAAGGAGGAGAAAGAGAGCTGGGAGAGGAATGGAGAGAGAATAATAGAGTTTCTTTGTTTAGGCTAGCAGTGCAGCTGGAGTTTTGTAACAGGACAATCTCTGTCCTGTTGAAGCACAATACATATAGACAACCGTGTGTGATTTATTTGGCTACGGCTGACATAAATATATTTTGTTTAAGACAGATATTATGTTGGAGGTGTGTGTGGCTTGTAATAAGGACAAATAATGGTCTTGTTTACCTCCAGACTGTGGCTCCAGTGAGTCTGACTATAAGTAGCTGCTTATTAGAGAGGCTCATCACTGACTGGAGAATACTTACCACAGCAGGGCATGATGGGATTGCTCCAGAGCCATTTGGAGGCCAACTCCTCCCAGTCCAGCCAAAAGGGTCATAGACAACCATGACAAGGGAATGTTGATAAGATTCGGGATTCAATGTTAAGACAGATTGATCATGTATTTGTCATCCAGGTTCAAATTTAGCAGATTACATGTGATGCAGGTACAGTGCATTCGGAAAGTATTCAGACCCCTTGACTTTTTCCACATTTTGTTAAGTTACAGCCTTAATTTAAAATGGATCAAATATTTTTTTTCACTCAATCTACACACAATACCCCAAAATTACAAAGCAAAAACAGGTTGACATTTTTGCAAATTTATGAGAGAACTGAAATATCATATTTATATAGGTATTCAGACCCTTTACTCAGTACTTTGTTGAAGAACCTTTGGCAGCGATTACAGCCTTGAGTCTTTTTGGGTATGACTCTACATGCTTAGCACACCTGTATTTGGGGAGTTTCTCCCATTCTTCTCTGCAGATCCTCTCAAGCTCTGTCGGGTTGGATGGGTAGCGTCGCTGCACAAGTATTTTTAGGTCTCTCCAGAGATGTTTGATCGGGTTCAAGTCCGGGTTCTGGCTGGGCCACTCAAGGACATTCAGAAACTTATCTCAAAGCCACTCCTGCGTTGTCTTGGCTGTGTGCTTAGGGTTGTTGTCCTGTTGGACGGTGAACCTTCGCCCCCAGCCTGAGGTCCTGAGCGCTCTGGAGCAGGTTTTCATCAAGGATCTCTCTGTACTTTGCTCAGTTCATCTTTCCCTTGATCCTGACTAGTCTCCCAGTCCCTGTTGATGAAAAACATCCCCACAGCATGATTCTGCCACCACCATGCTAAACCGTAGGGACGGTGCCAGGTTTCCTCCAGACGTGACGCTTGGCATTCAGGGAAAAAAGTTCAGTCTAGGTTTCATCAGACTAGAGAATCTTGTTTGTCATGGTCTGAGAGTCCTTTAGGTGCTTTTTGGCAAACTCCAAGTGGGCTGTCATGTGCCTTTTACTGAGGAGTGGCTTCCGTCTGGCCACTCTACCATAAAGGCCAGATTGTTGGAGTGCTGCAGAGATGGTTGTCCTTCTGGAAGGTTCTCCCATCTCCACAGAGGAACTCTGGAGCTGTGTCAGAGTGACCAACGGGTTCTTGGTCACCTCCCTAACCAAGGCCCTTCTCCCCTGATTTCTCAGTTTGGCCGGGCGGACAGCGTTAGAAAGAGTCTCGGTGGTTTCAAACTTCTTCCATTTAAGAATGAAGGAAACAACTGTGTTCTTGGGGACCTTCAAGGCTGCAGAAAGGTTTTGGTACCCTTCCCCAGATCTGTGCCTCGACACAATCTTGTCTCAGAGCTCTCCTTACCATTCCTTCGACCTCATGGCTTGGTTTTTGCTCTAAAGTGCATTGTCAACTGTGGGACCTTACATAGACAGGTGTGTGCCTTTCCAAATCATGTCCAATCAATTTAATTTACCACAGGTGGACTCCAATCAATTTGTAGAAACATCTCAAGGATGATCAATGGAAACAGGATGCACCTAAGCTCAATTTCAAGTCTCATAGCAAAGGGTTTGAATACTTATGCAAATAAGGTATTTCTGTTTTTATTTTATACATTTGCAAAAAATTCTAAAAACCTGTTTTCGCTTTGTCATTGTGGGGTATTGTGTGTAGATTGGTGAGGAAAGTGTATTTTATTTTATTCTATTTTAGAATAAGGTTGTATTGTAATAAAATGTGGGAAAATTTAAGGGGTCTGACACTTTCCGAATGCACTGTATATATACAAAAGTATGTGGACTCCCCTTCAAATTAGTGGATTTGACTATTTCAGACACAAACAGGTGTATAAAATCGAGCACACCGCCATGCAATCTCCATAGACAAACATTGGCAATAGAATGGCTTTACTGAAGAGCTCAGTGACTTTCAACGTAGCACCGTCATAGGATGCCACCTTTCCAACAAGTCATTTTGTCAAGTTTCTCCCCTGCTAGAGCTGCCCTGGTCAACTGTAATTGCTGTTATTGTGAAGGGAAAATGTCAAGGAGCAACAACGGCTCAGTCGCGAGGTGGTAGGCCACACAAGCTCACAGAACGGGACCGCCGAGTGCTGAAGTGCGTAAAATCATTTGTCCTCAGTTGCATCACTCACTACCAAGTTCCAAACTGCCTCTGTAAGCAAAGTCAGCACACTAATGCTCTTGTGGCTGAATGGAAGCAAGTTCCCGCAGCAATGTTCCAACATCTAGTGGAAAGCCTTCCCAGAAGAGTGGAGGCTGTTATAGCAGCTAAGGGGGGACCAACTCCATATTAATGGCCTTGATTTTGGAATGAGATGTTTGACGAGCAGATTTCCACATACATTTGGTCATGTAGCGTACATGAGTAAATACTATTAATATTTTGTCCACCACTAACTAGATTTGAATAAGTGTTTAATAATCTGTCTGACAAAATCTCAAAATTGATGACATCCTTCCAAAACTACACATCATTGTTTATTAAACATGTATTTTTTTCAAAAATATTTATCTACAGTACTGCTGTGTATGTATCATGGCGTTGGTCACCTTTGACCTCAATGCAAATAGAAACACAGTAGGGTAAATCCATTTTAAAATCAATCACTTTTTGACAGCATCCCTTTTGGTTTAAACAAAACTTTCCATACATGTTTGCCCATGGAAGAGGTGGTCAGAAAGTTTTTTTTACCCGAATGCCAAAACATAAAAGATAAAACTGCTCAAAGTTTACCCATTTTGCATACCCCACCATACCATGAGACAGCCATTGTCTTCGTCCCTGGAAAATATAAACTGTTGAGTTTGATATCATTTAAAAGCTTACAAACAGGGTTGTCAAATTATTTCATAATTTCTAGATATAACATAAAAACAGATTTGAACCTTTAACGTCAATTATCTAAATGCTTAAACTCAGTTTTTTCCCCCTTCATATTCACATATGTTGTAACTTAGACCCTACTTTACATCATCTGAGGTTTTTGTGTTGTGCCCGCCATCAGTTGACACAACATGCTCTTAAGTACAGGGTGAGTGTCATTTGAATCATAGAAATACAATTCATAGAATGGACCTATCCCTTCAGACCACTGCAATTTATCTGGAACAGTGGGTACACAATTGAAATTGAATACAAATTTGAACTTCTAATTACGACCACAAAGATGGCCGCCGGTCCACCCACCATTGAATCTCAACTTAAATGGTCATGTTTATTCTATTATCTATACTTCCCTTAAACAGGAAGCACCAGTGACTCGGGCAATAAGAAAGTGGTCAGATGAAGCAGATGCTAAGTTACAGGACTGTTTTGCTAGCACAGACTGGAATATGTTCTGGGATTCTTCCAATGGCATTGAGGAGTACACCACATCAGTCACTGGCTTCATCAATAAGTGCGTTGATGACGTCGTCCCCACAGTGACTGCACGTACATGCCCCCAACCAGAAGCCATGGATTACAGGCAACATCCGCACTGAACTAAAGGGTTGAGCTGACGCGTTCAAGGAGCGGGACTCACACCCGGAAGGTTATCAGAAATCCCGCTATGCCCTCCGACGAACCATCAAACAGGCAAAGCGTCAATACAGGACTAAGATTGAATCGTACTACACCGCCGGCTACGACGCTCGTCGGATGTGGCAGGGCTTGCAAACTATTATAGACTACAAAGGGAAGCACAGCCGCGAGCTGCCCAGTACACGACAAGCTAAATTACTTCTATGCTCACTTCGAGGCAAGTAACACTGAAGCATGCATGAGAGCATCAGCTGTTCCGGACGACTGTGTGATCACGCTCTCTGCAGCCGATGTGAATAAGACCTTTAAACAGGGACAAAGTGCCAGACGGATTACCAGGATGTGCACTCCGAGCATGTGCTGACCAACTGGCAAGTGTCTTCACTGACATTTTCAACCTCTCCCTGCCTAAGTCTGTAATACACAGTGGCACAGTGATGTAATACACAAGGCACAGTGATGCCGAAACGTTGGTAAATACCCATTAAATTTTGATAGTCTGTAATACCAACATGTTTCAAGCAGACCACCATAGTCCCTGTGCCCAAGAACACTAAGGTAACCTGCCTAAATGACTGCCGAACCGTAGCACTCACATCTGTAGCCATGAAGTGCTTTGAAAGGCCGGTCATGGCTCACATCAACACCATTCTCCCAGAAACCCTAGACCCACTCCAATTTGCATACCGCCCCAAATGATCCACAGATGATGCAATCTCTATTGCACTCCACACTGCCCTTTCACACCTGGACAAAAGGAACACCTATGTGAGAATGCTATTAATTGACTACAGCTCAGCGTTCAACACCATAGTGCCCTCAAAGCTCATCACTAAGCTAAGGACCCTGGGACTAAACACCTCCCTCTGCAACTGGATCCTGGACTTCCTGATGGTCCGCCCCCAGGTGGTAAGGGTAGGTAAACAACACATCCGCCACGCTGATCCTCAACACGGGGGCCCCTCTGGGGTGCGTGCTCAGTCCCCTGCTGTACTCCCTGTTCACTCATGACTGCATGGCTAGGCACGACTCCAACACCATCATGAAGTTTGCCGATGACACAACAGTGGTAGGCCTGATCACCGACAACGATGAGACAGCCTATAGGGAGGTCAGAGACCTTGCCGTGTGGTGCCAGGACAACAACCTCTTCAACGTGATCAAGATAAAGGAAATGATTGAGGACTACAAGAAGAGGAGGACCGAGCACACCCCCATTCTCATCGACGGGGCTGTAGTGGAGCAGGTTGAGAGTTTCAAGTTCCTTGGTGTCCACATCACCAACAAACTATCATGGTCCAAGCACACCAAGACAGTCGTGAAGAAGGCACGACAAAACCTATTCTCCCTCAGGAGACTGAAAAGATTTGGCATGGGTCCTCAGATCCTCAAAGTTCTACAGCTGCACCATCGAGAGCATACTGACTGGTTGCATCACTGCCTGGTATGGCAACTGCTCTGCCTCAATTACTCCGCACATTGACTCTGTACCTGTACCACCTGTATATAGCCTCGCTATTGTTGTTACTGCTGCTCTTTAATTTTTTGTAACTTTTATTTCTTATTTATTGTATTTTTTCTTAACTGCATTGTTGGTTAAGGGCTTGTAAGTAAGCATTTCACTGTAAGGTTGACTACACCTGTTGTATTTAGCGCATGTGAAAAATAAAATTTGATTTCAATAGGTTTCCATTGGAGGATTGCCAGTGTTATTTAAGACAACAGATTCCCATTCAAGTCAACACTATCTGATATTTGAAGCTCCAAACATCTTTGTGGTACCATTTGAAAGTAAAAATTTGCTGAAAATGTTAGTACAATTATCAGCCAAACATGACACCCATCCTGTATTCAAGAGCATGTTGTGTCTCAACCGATGGTGGGCAACACACAAAAACCTCAGATCATGTAAAATAGGGTCTAAGTTAGAACAATTTAAGTGTTTTTAGTAATTGACATTTAAGTGGGACTGTGACTGTCTTGTAATTGTCCAGGCCAATGTACACGGTCACCGACATACATAACTGTTCACAACTGTTTGTACACTTTAACATTGCTATGCTTTTTAATAAAACCATTTTGAAACAAGTAATTACACTTTGTTATTATCATGGCATTTCATTATTGTTATTCAGATTATTACTTATATTAATCAACAAATTAGGAAATGCCAGGTTGGAGATGATCTGTCACTTTCTCGTCTTGGCACAACATTAACAGAGATAGCTCCTCCCACCATCCTCCTCTGGCCTATAGGAGGACGGGCTCATTCTAATGGCTGGAATTAAATTTTTGGAACGAGTCAAACAAGGTTTCATATGTCAGACACTGTTCCATGCATACCATTCCAGACATTACAATGAGCCTGCCCTCCTATATCCTTCTCCCACCAGCCTCCACTGATATGCCTACCTTGTCCTTGTCTGTTGACTTTTCTGCATATAGCTACATTTTATTTATACAGTTCCAATTTCGACGCACAAAACCATTCAAACAAAGTATTCTCATAATGTCACATTAATTTGAATGGTTAAATTTAAAAAAAAAAAGAAGGTATTTGTTGACTTACTGTGTGAGGTGAAGAAAATATTACTGAGAAGCCCAGTTGGGCACTCTTCTACATTTGACATTAGCGAGAAGCAGGCCAGGTACTTCTATCGTAGGGATTCCACCGCTTCCAAATTCGCCAGGCGAAATCCCGCCCCCATTCATTTTCAATGGGAACGCGCAGAGAAATGCGCAGGGGATTGTGGGAAGGTGAGCGGCGCGAACTCTGCTAGCGGAGCGATATAAAAAGTTCAGCTCTGCTCTACTTTATGCAAATTGCACGCGGCCACCGCTGCCGCTAATCAATCAAGTGAGGAGCAGATATTTGTTTGATAATCTTTCATTCATGGCAGGTAGTTCCGCCTGTCATTAGTTCCGAGCAAGCGCAACCAAAAAAAGATGGAGGAAAGCCAATCATCGCTGCGTCTGGGATTCCAATTCTATATGATTTTGCTATGCTAGAATACAGAGACAAAATCATAAAGTACATGGCATGGAGGAGGATTGCAGAGATTGTTGATGGTGGGTGAAGAGAGATTTACACAACAATGTGCGTGTGCTCATAAACCTCGAAACTGTGATCAAAGCCACCATTCGTGAATGTGTTGAGTAAATTCAATTGTGAAATTTGCCATCCGAAGGATATAAAACGCCAGTAAGACGCATTATAAGATTGTAAATTATACACTATGCATGCATTTCCCATGTAATATTCTACTAATTGGATAATGGTATTTTAACATTATGATTATCATATTATAGTTTTATGGCTCTTTTCATTATACTTGTGTCATGAAATTGATGATTATAGCTCACTCCCTGTAAAATACATAGGCGTACATGTACACGAATGGGTACTTTGAGTAAAGGAATTCGGGCTTTGACTTGCAAATGTTGTTGTGTAAATTTCTCTTTACCCACCATCAACATCTCTGCAATTGACCATCTGATTTAGTCTCTATTCTAAGGTAAAATTACCAACACTCCACACACCATATTATTTTCATTTTTTACACGTTTAATTAGCCTACAAGTTGCTAGCTCCTTATTTTCATGTACAATACTGTACTTAGAATATAAGGGTTGGATTTGCACTAAACAATTTCAGGTGAGAAAAATTATGTAAAAATCTGGCTCATGGTTAGCTTCATATACATTATCTACTGGTATCATTTTCAATTGGAGAGCTCACAACTGGACAAAAAGGTCATTTTCATTTAAGAAAGCAACACAGACAAATTAGAGACGGATCCTGTTCACACCTTTATTGCAGAATTGTGATCTGTGATGAATGAACATTGACACTACTGTAGTTCATCTTGAATTATGTTTTTAAGTTAACAATTAAAACAAGTTTAAACACTTCACTTCAATGAATCAACATTGAATGAATCAAAATATAATTTCAAAAGTACAAATAATCTAACTTGTTTGTAAATGTTACAAATCTTAGTAATTAGGCTATTATTACTAAAGCATAATTTCAGGTGTACAAAAAAGTCCATACCAGAGGTGGCCAACCTTGCTCCACTCTCTGATCTACTGGGTGAGCATGCTTCTATTCCAGCCCAGTAATAATACACATTATTATCAACTGATTAGGTTTGGTAAGTTAAATCAGGTGTGTTAGTGCTGGGCTGAAACAGAAGCCTGCACACCCAGTGTACCTCCAGGAGAAGGATTGGCCAGTTGTAATACGTTTGTGTGTAATTTTTAAATGTGTTGTTGTATACAACATTTACTAACATACCATGCATTCGGAAAGTATTCAGACCCCTTGACTTTTTCCACATTTTGTTACGTTACAACCTTATTCTAAAATGGATTCAATTTAAAGAATGTCCTCAATCTACACACAATAGCCCATAACGACAAAGCGAAACCAGGGTGTTAGACATTTTTGCAAAATACAGAAATACCTTATTTACATAAGTATTCAGACCCTTTGCTATGAGACTCGAAATTGAGCTCAGGTGCATCTTGTTTCCATTGATCATCCTTGAGATGTTTCTACAACTTGGAGTCCACCTTTGGTAAATTCAATAGAGCTCCGAGACAGGACTGTGTTGAGGCACAGATCTGGGGAAGTGTACCAAAACCTTTCTGCAGCATTGAAGGTCCCCAAAAACACAGTGGCCTCCATCATTCTTAAATTGAAGGGGGAGAAAGGCCTTGGTCAGGGAGGTGACCAAGAACCCGATGGTCACTCTGACAGAGTTCTTCTGTGGAGATGGGAGAACCTTCCAGAAGACAACCATCTCTGCAGCACTCAACCAATCAGGCCTTTATGGTAGAGTGGCCAGACGGAAGCCACTCCTCAGTAAAAAACACATGACAGCCCACTTGGAGTTTGCCAAAAAGCACCAAAAGGACTCTCAGACCATGATAAACAAGGTTTTCTGGTCTGATGAAACCAAGATGGAACACTTTGGCCTGAATGCCAAGCGTCACGTCTGGAGGAAACCTGTCAACATCCCTACGGTGAAACATGGTGGTGGCAGCATCATGCTGTGGGGATGTTTTTCAGCGGCAGGGACACTAGTCAGGATCGAGGGAAAGATGAACGGAGCAAAGTACCAAGAGTTCCTTGATGAAAACCTGCTCCAGAGCGCTCAGGACTTCAGGCTGGGGCGAAGGTTCACCTTCCAGCAGGACAACAACCCTAAGCATACAGCCAATACAATGCAGGAGTGGCTTCGGGACAAGTTTCTGAATGTCCTTGAGTGGCCCAGCCAGAGCCTGGACTTGAACCCGATCGAACATCTCTGGAGGGATCTGAAAATAGCTGTGCAGGGACGCTCCCCATCCAACCTGACAGAGCTTGAGAGGCTCTGCAGAGAAGAATGGGAGAAACTCCCCAAATACAGGTGTGCCAAGCTTGTAGCGTCATACCCAAGAAGATTCGAGGCTGTAATCACTGCCAAAAGTGCTTTAACAAAGTACAGAGTAAAGGGTCTGAATACTTATGTAAACATGATATTTCCGATTTTGCTACAATTGAGCAAAATTGGGGTCGCAGAGAGATGTTTGAGGCCGGGACCAGGAGCTGATCAAAGTCAGCCAGCAGCACGTTCCACGACCTGTACATATTCCTGTAGATGCATTCGTTCATGGTGGTCAGCTGGCCGTTGAGGTGGATGTCCCCTTCCAGCTCCTGGGCCTCCTACCCAGTAGAGGGCTTGAGGAAGTGGTTGATGGGCCAGTCGATCACTTCCAGAGTGCCCTCTTCTGCGTAGTACTGGAGGATGGGGAAGTCCTCCCATCTCTCCCTGTTCTGGATAGTCAGGATAGTTAGAAATATCTGGCTGAGGGCATCCTGGCTCTCGAGGTGTGTGGTGAGAGTGACGTGTGTGGCTTTGCATCCTGGTCCTTCAAGGCCGGGCATGTCTGCGGCCGCATACAGGTATCCATAGTGGACGCTGTGCATTACGACATCGGCTGGAGCGACCTGGGGTGCCTGTCCAGAGCAGCAAAACACACAGTACAGAGACGTGGTTCGGTCTTTGTTGACCATGGCAATGATGCGCATGGCTCCCCTTCCCCTGTGGTCCTTGTATGCAGACACTATTAGATGCGTTGAAACCTTGACTGGTGTTATAGTGTATTTGGCAGTGTGAACAGGGCAGCTAGAGTGGAAAGGGGGAGCAATGGAGCAAGCTTGAGTAGAGTTGGTTCTGAAAGTCACCAATGGCCCTAGTGTGACACTCAGACACAGGATGATCAAACAGACTTTCCCTAACTGACTCCTGGTTTGGTGCAGGTCAGTCACCGGATCTGTAGGAGTATGTGTCCCAATCAACAATCATGATGATAACACAACATTGATAACAACATCATGATTGTTATAAAGATCCTCATCATCCCTGTGATAATCAAAACATTGACAGGAATTTTATCAGTGATGCAATGAACAATCAGGCAGGGAAAATCAAGACATATGGGCTTTCAATCGTCTTAATCCATTTGGTCCACCGTCCCCAAACAACCATCTCCAGATATCTCCATGATTACCTGTCGTCTGTGGGAACCTCCACATCCTGGTCAGTCTGTGGGGCTGAAGGGGAGTCTCTCATCTCTCCGTTGTCAGAAGATTCAGGCTCGGATCCAGACGGCACTGCTGCTCTTCTTCTCAACATCTACAGGAGAATAAAGCGGGGTCTCTTGACGACCAAATAAAACAAGAGACTAGATTTAGGCCTGGATTCTATTCATAGAGCAGCGTGCTGGGAAGCTGACGATGCAGCTTTTATAGGCATTTTCCCAGACGTTCGCCAGATCTCATTCACAGTAAAAGCTGTGCATGTTGGCTCAATCGGGAATAACCTTTGTATGTCAACCGCGCTATAACCAGAGGAGGCTGGTGGGAGGAGCTATAGGAGGCCAGGCTCATTGTAATGTCTGTAATGGATTAAATGGAACGGTATCAAACACATAAAATATATGGAAACCACATATTAGACTCTGTTCCACTATTCCATTTCAGCCATTAGAATGAGCCCATCCTCCTATATCTCCTCCCACCAGCGTTCTGTGGCTATAACGTAGATCTAACATGGACCTAACGTGGCTTTAGGCTAACAAAGACCAAAAAAATGAATTAAACACAAACTGTCTGGGAGATTCAGATTAATTTCCTTTGTCCACACAATAAGTGCAGACCTAGTCGTTTTTTATTACATGGATTAATTGGATTGGATGATGGATTAATTATGAATGTCAGTGCTAAATTTATGCTGCATCCTGCTTGAACAATGAGATGGTGGGGATGCAGGGCATTGAATATTGAAGTTACTTAGGATGGCGTATAGCTCCAGAATGCTGTGGTAGCCATGCTGGTTAAGTGTGCCTTGAATTCTAAATAAATCACAGACCATGTCACCAGCAAAGCACCCCCACACCACCTTCTTCAAGGTGGGAGCCACAAATGCGGAGATCATCCGTTCACCTACTCTGCGTCTCACAAAGACACAGCGGTTGGAACCAAAAATATCAAAATTAGACTCATCAGACCAAAGGACAGATTTTCACCTGTCTAATAGGGTTATCTTCTGTAAACCACCCCTACCATGTCACAACAAAACTGATTGGCTCAAACGTATTAAGAAGGAAAGAAATTCCACAAATGAACTTTTAACAATGCACACCTGTTAATTGAAATGCATTCCAGGTGACTACCTCATGAAGCTGGTTGAGAGAATTCCAAGAGTGTGCAGTGCTGTCATCAAGGCAAAGGGTGGCTACTTTGAAGAATCTCAAATATAACATATATTTTGATTTGTTTAACACTTTTTTGGTTACTACATGATTCCATATGTGTTGTTTCATAGTGTTGATGTCTTCACTATTATTCTACAATGTAGAAAATAGTAAAAATAAAGAAAAACCCTTGAATGAGTAGTGGTGTCCAAACTTTTGACTGGTACTGTAAATCTATTTCTGATTGAATGAATAGACCTTATTGGTTAAATAAAGGTTATTTGCTGAGCTCCCAATGGCCCCTCTTATCTGCTTTCCCTCTGTCCTTTCAGTTCATTCTGAAGAACTATGGGGAGAATCCAGACAGCTATAATGAACAGCTGAAGAAGCTGGAGACACTGAGACAGGTATGAACTGGGACTGAGCGAGTTGTGCTATGCAAATGTCATATGTTGTGATTTATTTGTTATGTAGGTCATATACTATACTGTACTGTCTTTCTATCATATAATAAGTAAGTGTTTGTGGCAGGGTGCGGTGAATGTGACGCGGGACTTTGAGGGCTGCAGCATTTTGAGGAAGTACTTTGGGCAGCTGCACTACCTCCAGAGCCGTGTGCCTCTGGGGCCTGGGCAGGAGGCAGCAGTACCCATCTCATGGTATGAGGCAATGAAGTACACATAGGAGCCCTATATTTACACACTTACCCATGAGATGCTTATCATACACACACTTGCTTTCATAAACTCGCAGACAGCTACGGAAAGACCGGAAGAACACAAGGTAACACTTTATTTGGATATTCCATCTGTAGATGCTCGACAGACTATCAGTAAAATTTAAACTATCTACTAACCCTATCATTAACCCTCATCCTAACCCTAAACTTAACCCTAGCCCCAACCTTAACTCTTACCCTAACCCTTATTCTAAACCCTCCCTAACTGGAACCTTAGCAAGCAGTTGCTTATCAGCAGATATCTCTAGAGCATCCACAGAGCATCTACAGATGGACAATCTGGACTATCCAAATAAAGTGTGAGCGAACACACACACTTTCATAAGCTCTCCCTACCATATGCGTAGACACACACCACACCCTCGGGTATGCAATACAGTGTGTCGCCAATTTCATTCTCTCTTACCAGGACAGAAATATTTTCTGGAAAAACAGTTACTATGAAACAAAGATGAATGATAGTAAAAAGGTTTGGATCACCTTAAATAAAATGTTGTGCAAACTCAGTTCCATCATTCATTGAATCAGATGGCTCATTCATCACAAAGCCCACTGATATTGCCAACTACTTTAATAATTTTTTCATTGGCAAGATTAGCAAACTTTGGCATGCCAACAACAAATTCTGAACCTACACATCATGAACGACAAGCATTGTAATTCTGTAAAGTGAGTGTGGAAGTGGTGAAACAAATATTGTTGTCTATCAACAATGACAAACCACCTGGTTCTGACAACTTGGATGGAAAATTACTGAGGATGATATTGCCACTCATATTTGCCATCATTTCAATCTAAGCCTACAGGAAAGTGTGTGTACTCAGACCTGGAGGGAAGCAAAAGTCATTCTGCTCCCCAAGAATAGCAAAGCACGCTTTACTTGCTCAAACAGCCGACCAATCAGCCTGTTACCAACCCTTAGTAAACTTTTGGAAAGAATAGTGTTTGACCAGATACAATGCTATTTCACAGTAAACAAATGAACAGCAGATTTTCAAAACGCTTATAGGGATGGGCATTCAACATGTACGCCACTTACACAAATGACTGATGATTGGCTAACAAAATAATAATGAATAAATAAAAAGATTGTGGGACCTGTTTTGTTGGTCTTCGGTGCAACTTTTGACATGATCTATAATAATCTGCTGCTGGAAGGCGTATGTGTAATGTAATGTTCCCTCAATTCTTTTCAGACACTGAGCAAATTTCAGGTCTGCTTAACGTGAACTTTGAACATTGTGAAAATTCTGTGCAACTTCCAGTGTGCGTTTACTGTGAACCCGGAGGCTGTACCCGCTTTAAGTTACAGTTTTAGTGGTGGCCATGTCGGCTACTGTGGCTATTTGATCATAACGTAAGCCTACCAGAGTGGCCTACCATCAAAACAATTGAGAAAATGCATCCCATAACATTTTAACGTGGAAACGGCTGTTCTATCATTCAGCCTAACTTAGCAACCAATGTGTGGTGTTCAATGTAGGCCTACATTCCATGAGACTTTTGAAAAAACATACAGGGCTTGACATGAACCTGTTAATCCACTTGTCCTTCAGACAAGGAGGTGACTGAAAATGTTGTTGTGTTGTTTGATGCAAGAAACCACTTTACAAAATAAAATGCATTATTATTCCCATACCATTACGACAGAGAATCAGACAAATTATTCTACCCTCTGCCTATTGGCTACTTAGCTTATTCAAGCATGTCTCAAAATACAACACTGCCCCTTTAAGACATTAAAAAAAAAGCTCTTTACCTGACTCACTTTTCAAAGACGTCTGGAGATGTATATGTTTTGTGCTCTTGTAAGAAGCAATCACTCCCCTATTGCTGACTACAAATGATCTATAACTGGGCTAATAACTCACTAACTAGCAAAGGATATGAACAAAATGTACACACGTGGCTACAGCAGCTCTTACTTTGACTTCAAGTTAAGTGCATCTACTCACGACCCCTCATGCTGCAAACACACTCCAGTTCAAAGTAAATGGCACATATCCATATATGGCAATGAGCTATTTGCATATAGGCCTACTGCAACTCTGATTGTTTATACCGCACCGGGCTAAGTAGTGTGTGTCAATGTAATAGAATCCTACTCTGGTGCGTTCTGCCGACAACAAAATCTCTTACATAGTTTGTTTTGTTTCGGTAATATTGCATTGATTCGATCACAATTGCCATGGCAAATGGATACGTTGATAGTGTTAACAGGGAAAACTCTAGAACAGTGGTCACCAACCTTGTCTGAGTCAAGATCACTGAGTCAAAATGCAAGCCGAGATCTACCGCTCAGATTGTTTTTAACATGACTTTAAAAAACGTAAGCCATTGCAACAATCAATTAATATTAGTACTGTAGCAGTGAGGTTTGTGCAGTAAGTTATAGGTCCAATACATTATCACTGCATATTGGCTTTGCTTTAATTGCCCTGCCAATGCATTGTTGTTCGGGCATTTAAAAATGACATTGTAACATTTGAGGTAGGCTATATGATCACGCCGGTAATAGATCCGTTGTTGTATTACTTGTGAAGCACAGCTGGGGGGGATGGTGCCTGCATCTGATGATCAGTCTCAGCGGAGGGAGAGAGCAACAGACTGAGGATCTCGCATCTCCACATCCGTCCACTGACACTGACCAGAAAGGGACACCATCTTCCATCTGGCGAAACTCGACACGCACCACATTATTTCTGCCTCATGCACAAAGTCATGTTGAACAGAAAAAGTGAAATATTCCTCGATATTAAAAAAGACCCAAGCCGCTAATAATAACAACAATGCAAGCCTATAGATACACTTTCCTACTTATTCATTACTGCTGCAGTGCTTGTTGTAGCTCTGAGTGGATATAGGAACAACGTGCATTTTCTGGCTTATAAAAGTGTTGAATACAAAGTGTTGACAGTGCTGAGTAAGAACTTAAACATGAACTCAGTCATAAAAACAGCATCTCTTTTCTGTATTCGTTGACAGTCTCTCTAGTCATGGTTTTAAACGTTTAGAAATCTCACAGTAGCAACTTTCTGAAGCTTTCTTTTATGCCACACTACGTTACTGCAGACACGGTCATCTGAGCCATCTGATTGGCCAGCGGTAGGCCTATAGTGCACTTAATTTGCTCTCTGGGCCCGCAGGGAAGGCAGAGTTTGTACCTTCAGACACATTGACTATCCTACCGATCCTTGACTTTGGTGATGTCACTTACAAAATGGCCTCCAACACTACTCAGCAAATTGGATGTAGTCTATCACAGTGCCATCCGTTTCGTCACCAAAGCCCCATATACTACCAACCACTGCGACCTGTATACTCTCGTTGGCTGGCCCTCGCTTCATATTTGTTGCCAAACCCACTGGCTCCAGGTCATCTATAAGTCCTTGCTAGGTAAAGCCCCGCCTTATCTCAGCTCGCTGGTCACCATAGCAGCACCCACCCATAGCACGTGCTCCAGCAGGTATATTTCACTGGTCATCCCCAAAGCCAATTCCTCGTTTGGCCGCCTTTCCTTCCAGTTCTCTGTTGCCAATGACTGGAACCGATTGCAAAAATCACTGAACCTGGAGACTCATATCTCCCTCACTAACTTTAAGCATCAGCTTTCAGAGCAGCTTACAGATCATTGCACCTGTACATAGCCCATCTGTAAATAGCCCATCCAACTACCTCATCCCCATATTGTTGTTTATTTTATTTATATATATATAAATATATATATATATTGTTGTTCCTTTGCACCCCAGTATCTCTACTTGCACATTCATCTTCTGCACATCTATCACTCCAGTGTTTATTTGCGAAATTATAATTATTTCGCCACTACGGCCTATTTATTGCCTTACCTTCCTAATCTTACTTCATTTGCACACACTGTATATAGACTTTTCTATTGTGTTATTGACTGTACGTTTGTTTATTCCATGTGTAACTCTGTGTAGTTGTTTGTGTCACAGTGCTTTGCTTTATCTTGGCCAGGTCGCAGTTGCAAATGAGAACTTGTTCTCAACTGGCCTACCTGGTTAAATAAAGGTGAAATAAAATAAATGCAATGGTTCAAAATGGCAACAGCTCGCCTCCCCGGCTCGCAGGGCAGCTGAATCGGGTGCACCTACCGCCAACAGCTCAAGACTAATACAAAAAATAGGCTTTATCGTTGGGTTTTTTACAGAAATGTTTGGCAATCGACTAGGAATGTCTTGGAGATCTACCGGTTGATGACCGCTGCTCTAGAAGGTTGAGTGGTTCAATCTCGTGCTTCTCTCTGTTGGCTGATATTTCTGTGTGGCAGTCCCGGGCTACGCGCACAGCATAGAGGGAGCATTGGTATTATGGCTTTACATCCCATGTTATATTGTGGATTGAGAGTTACCTGTATAACAGAACACAGGCCCCTTACTATTCAATCTTTACTAATGACCTGCCGCTGGCTCTGAGTTAAGCCTGTTTGTCTATGTATGCTGATGACTCAACACTATACACATCAGCAACCACAGCAAGTGAAATCACTGCAGCGCTTACCACAGAGCTGCAGTCAGTTTCAGAATGGGTGGCAAGAAAGCAGTTGGTCCTAAATATTTCAATAACTAAAAGCATTGTATTTGGGACAAATCATTCACTAAACCCTAAACCTCAACTAATGAAACATTTGGAAATTGAGAAAGTTGAGGTGACTAAACTGCTTGGAGTAACCCTGGATTGTAAACGGTCATGGTCAAAACATATTGACCCAACAGTAACTAAGATGGGGAGAAGTCTGTGCATAATAAAGCGCTGCTCAGCCTTCTTAACAATGCAATCATCAAGGCAGGTCCTACAGGCCCTAGACTACTGTCCAGTCGTGTGGTTAGGTGCCACAAAGAGGGACCTAGGAAAATTACATTTGGCCCAGAACAGGGCAGCACGGCTGGCTCTTAAATGTACATGGAGAGTTAACATTATGTCAGTCTCACCTGGCTCAAAGTAGAGGTCAGATTGACTTCATCACAACTTGTATTTGCGAGAAGCATTGACATGTTGAATGCACCAAGCTGTCCGTTTAAGCTATTAGCACACAGCTCAGACACCCATGCATACCTCACAAGACATGCCACCAGAGGTCACTTCACAGTCCCCAAGTCCAGAACAGACTATGGGAGGCGCACAGTACTACATAGAGCCATGACTACATGGAACTCTATTCCACATCAAGTAACTCATGCAAGCAGTACAATCAGATTTTTAAAAAACGGATAAAAATACACCTTATGGAACAGCCGGGAATATGAAGACACACACACATGCACAGACAGACACACACACGATAACATACTCACTATACACATACACATGTATTTTGTGTTGTAGATATGTGGTTGTAGAGTAGTGGCCTGAGGGAACACACTTATTAATGTGTCGTAGAAATCTGTTGTGAAATGTATTGTAATGTTTTTAAAATTGCATATAACTGCCTTAATTTTGCTGGACCCCAAGAAGAGTACCTGCTGCCTTGGCAGGAACTAATGGGGATCCATAATACATACAAATACAGACAGGCCCAAACATGTAGACACACACCACACCCTTATGTATGCAAAACAGTGTGTCAACAATTTCATTCTCTCCTATCAGGACAGAAATATTTTCTGGAAAAACAGTCACTCATGATGACATCAGCTATGAGCAAGCCTGCATCCTCTACAACCTGGGTGAGTTGAACCATTTGAGTGGTGAAGTGTAAAAGTGACCTTAGATCCGCACTGAGGGCCTAACCAGCCGTCAAACAGCTATGTCCTGATTGCCATGATGTTGTCTTCTCTGTAGGTGCTCTCCACTCCATGTTGGGAGCCATGGATAACAGGGTGTCCGAAGAGGTGAGCAGAAGCAACACGTTAACCTCTCTCTCCATGACATCTCACACTGACATCCATTGTATTGCCCTCTTCTTTCTATCGCTTACATCCTCACTCCCTTCTGTCTCCCTTCCTCCCCTCTCTCTCTCCCTCTAGGGGATGAAGGTGTCATGTACACACTTCCAGTGCTCCGCGGGGGCCTTCTCCTACCTGAGGGACCACTTCAGCCACAACTTCAGCGTGGACATGAGTCACCAGATCCTTAACCTCAACATCAACCTCATGCTGGTAACTATCGCACACACACACGTGCGCACATGCATGTGTTCTCACAAGCATGAACACACACACACACACACTTCATCGTTATTATTTGTCTCCATTCAGGGTCAGGCTCAGGAGTGTCTCCTGGAGAAGTCCATGCTGGACAACAGGAAGAGTTTCCTTGTAGCCCGCATCAGTGCTCAGGTAAATCTCTCTCCTCTCAACACAAGACGTAGTAGCAGGGCACGATTACACCCTCTAGACCTCAGTTGCCATAGAGCGGTCATTCTCAATAGGCATCAAACGGGGAGGGACTAACTGAACTTATCCAATAAGAAAATGCTAATTGTTTTCTGTTGCAAAACGTTTCGCTACGGTATGCCCTAATGAGTATGACCCAGGTGTGCGACTGTTCTGTTGTTGGCCTGGTCTAGGTGGTGGACTACTATAAGGAGGCGTGCAGGGCTCTGGAGAACTCTGACACGGCCTCCATGCTGGGTAAGATCCAGAAGGACTGGAAGAAACTGGTGCAAATGAAGATCTACTACTTTGCGTCCATCGCCCATGTGAGTTTGAGACCGGACAGTGAGTTGTGAGGGAGTGTATTGCGAATGTGTTCTCAATTTGGTTTACGGATACTCTTTTATTGAATAACATTATTTATTTTCAGCTGCATATGGGGAAGCAGGCTGAGGAGCAACAGAAATATGGAGAGCGGGTATGTCACCTTCTTGACTATCCCTATTCCCCCTGTGTATATTCCTCTGCATACCTCCATTCCTCTACATGCATACCAATGTCTCTCCTCATACACCTATTTTTCTAAAGCTGTGTGTTTTTGTGTTTTTAACAGCTGGCTTACCTGCAGAGCTCCTTAGACAAACTCAGTGAAGCCATCAAGTTGGCCAAGGTACAGTCACCTTCCAATTGACTCTGTGTGTGTAACCTTTTTCATTTGGCATTCTGAAATGGATTCTTTTGTATCTGTTATCAAGCTTACAATAACAAAGGAACTGTCTTTATGCTCCTTCCCCTCATCTCTCATTCTCTCTTGTTTGAGCAGGGTCAGCCGGACAGTGTGCAGGAGGCCTTGAAGTTCACCATGGATGTGATAGGGGGAAAGTAAGCAGCTATATTCACTTCTGATTGTGGGTAGGTTGGTAGAATCTTTGAGATAGGTAGACAGTCACACTCTTTCTGATCCGTCTTCTCCTTTTATTTTGCTCTTCCTTATCCCCTGTCCCTTGTAGGTTCAACTCTGCCAAGAAAGACAATGACTTCATCTACCATGAGACTGTGCCCTCGGTCGAGACTCTTGCTTCTGTCAAAGGTCACATTGAACCCTGACCTATGACCTCTCCTCACACACAACCTCTCCTGCATTTCATATACTATATTTGGATTTTCATTGTCATCATGTCCTCTCTAGGTGCCCCCCTGGTGAAGGCCTTGCCCGTGAACCCAACTGATCCCAGTGTCACAGGCCCAGACCTGTTTGCCAAGCTGGTGCCCATGGCTGCCCACGAGGCCTCCTCTCTCTACAGTGAAGAGAAGGCCAAGTTGCTACGGGACATCATGGCCAAGATAGACAGCAGGAATGAGACTCTAGAGTGAGTAGGAGAGTCGGAAGGGCTGTGTGTGTATTTGTGTCGTCTCGGTACGCCTTTTACGATTTAATATAGTGACTTTGTGTGGTTACTGATCTAGCTCTGGGTTTACAGGCAGTTTATGGACTCTCTGGGTCTGGAGCCAGACTCAGTAGATAACCTGGACATGTACAGTCACATCCCCCCTGTACTGATGGAGAAGTGTGCTGCGCTCAGTGTCAGACCAGACACCGTCAAGAGCCTCATTCAGTCCATGCAGGGTGAGTGGTTGGCCTGGGACACACACATACACATGTCACACGCACACACACACATACTCACACAGCCTTTGTTACTATCCCTATGTCTCTCTCCCTCAGTCCTGTCCGGTGTGTTCACGGACGTGGAGGCGTCTCTGAGGGAGATCCGGGATGTGCTGGAGGAGGACGAGGCCGGGGTGCGGGCGCTGCAGGAGTCGGTGGGAGGAGGCCCCGCGGCGGAGCTGCACCCTCAGGCACATGCCCAGACCCTGGCTGAGATCCGCAGGGACCTGGAGAAGTACATGGAGGCCCATGAGAAGGCCAGCTTCACCAACACAGAGCTGCACAGAGCCATGAACCTGCACATCAGTAACCTGAGGCTGCTGGGGGGACCACTGGATGCCCTGAGAGACGCCCTGCCGAGGCCCCAACTCAACCAGGGTGGGTATAGGAAAGTGGAAAAGAGTTATGGTGTCATTTGGAGTGTTTCTAAATGTGTGTGTGTGTGTGTGTGTGTGTGTGTGTGTGTGTTCCTACAGAGGAGGTGGCAGGGCTGCAGTGCATGAAGAGGATCCTGGGTAAGGTGCAGGAGATGAGGGACCAGAGGAGCACCCTGGAAAAACAGCTGCGTGACCTCATCCAGCAGGACGACATCACTTCCTCCCTTGTCACTACCGAGCGCACTGACATGAAGGTACAGGACATTGTGTGTGGGTTTGATCTTCAGGAAATACTAGACTAATGCATGCCTCTTAACACACTATATGTAACATTTGCCCCTCTCTCCCCCCTCTCTCCCTCCCTATAGAGGTTGTTTGAGGAGCAGTTGAAGAAGTATGAGCAGGTGAAGGTGTACATCGACCAGAACCTGTCTGCCCAGGAGAACATCCTCAAGGCGCTGACGGAAGCCAACGTGCAATACGCCTCGGTCCGCAAGGGTCTCGCCGAGACGGAACACAAGTGAGCAAGGGCTTGGGAAGGGCTTTAGTGGGACACCAGTACTATTGGTCAAAGGACTTTGACGCTGTTCCAGTCCAAGGCCATAGGGACGGGGCCAATAAAGAGAATCAGAACACACAAACAAATCGGAGCAGACAAATGGAAACACTAGAAACATAAGCATTCGCCTCATGTCATTGTTACTGAAGAAGATATCTCACCTCTCCCTTTCTCTTCTCCTCCTTCCTTTCTCTCGCTCCAACTCTCAGGTGGAACGGCACGGTGCAGACCCTGGTGGCGTCCTACGAGGCTTACGAGGACCTGATGAAGAAGTCCCAGGAGGGGAAGGAGTTCTACGAGGACCTGGAGACCAAGTCCTCCCGCCTGCTGGAGAGAGCTAAGACTCTGTGTCAGGCCAGGGAGGAGGAGAGGAAGGCCGTGCTGGACAGGGAGACTCAGAAGAATCCCCCTTCTCGGCCCACTGCAGCCAAACCGTCCCTGGGGTCCAAGGGGGGCTCAGACGTGGACTCTGCCTGTTCTAGTCTGGAGGATGCTGAGCTAGCCCAGATCAACGCTGCTATACTGAGCCTGGGAGGAGACCTGCCTGACGAGCTCCGTAGTCTACCCCCCAACCACCCCTCCCTGCACTCTGCCCTTCGCCCGGGACCTGAGGCTTTCCTTCCTGGTGCCAATCTGGGTGGCAATGCTTCGTTACCCTGGCCAGGGGCACCTGGGGCACCGCTCTATACCCCTCAGTTCCCCCCAAACCTTCGCCCGCACCATTTCCCTGGCCCGCTCCCCGCCCAGGGTTTCCCTCGCGGACCCTTCCCTCAGCTACCCCCCCAGCAGACCCCTGTTTCTGGCTATCCCCAGCCGCAAGCCCCCCAAACTGGGGGAGTCGGGCCTGCCCGTGCCCCTTTCCGTCCCTCCACTACTACAGTAGATAGTATCCAGACCCCCATCCCCAGTTATAACTCAGCCCCACGCCACACTGTACCACCTACTGTCTCTGCAGGCTACGCTGTTCCCCCACAGATGGGTGTGTACCCACAGTACATGACCCAGCCTGGGGTGCCCATGCAAGCGCCCAGCCAGGTACCACACCAACATCCACAGCAGCAGTACCAACACCCTCCTGGGCAGCTGCCCCCTGGCTACCAGTCTGCCCCCAGGGCTATGCCCGGGCCCCGACCCCAGGCCCAGCAGGGTTACCCACAGTACATGCCCCCCCAGCACCAGCCCCGGCCGCCCATGCCCCCCCAATATCAACAACCATATCCTGGTCAGCCCCAGCCACAACCCCAGCATGGCTACCAGCCCCAGTTACCACAGGGCTATCAGCCTCAACACCCTCAGCAGGGCTACCTTCCCCAACAGCCCCAACACATGATCCCAAGGGGCCCTCACCCACAGATGCCCCCCACTTCCCAGCCCATGCCCCCTGTCTCCCAACCATACATGCAACCTGCCAACCAACAGATGCCCTCGCACCCTCATCAGCAGATGCTACCTTCCCAACAACAACAAATGCATCCCAACGCCCAGCAAATGCACCCTCATCCACAAATGCACCCTGGCCCTCATCAGCAGATGCCCCCTAACAGCCAGCCGATGCCCCCAGTTTCCCAGGCTTACCTGCCCCCCACCAGCCAGCCCATGCCCCCTGGCCTGCACCAGCAGATGCCCCCTGCTTCCCAGCCCCATCATGTCCACCTCCCTCAGGCTTACCTGCCCAGGGGCCCCCTCCCACCTCAGGGGCCCCAGATGCCCCTCCCTGGTCAACCCCCCCAACATGTCTACCAGCCCCAGTTACCACAGGGCTACCAGCCACCTATAATGCCTCATTCAGCCCCCCAACAGTCCCAGGCTCCCCAGCCTGTAGCCCCCATGACCCCCACCATGTACGCTACTCCTTTAGGTGTGAACGGCTCTCCCGGAGCCCCACCACAGCCCACCTCTATGGGCCAACCTCGGCCTCCTCCCCAACACATGATTCCACCAACTGCTGGAGCTCCTCCAGTGGCCCTCCCACCTAACGTCATCCTTCCCTCGCCCTCACCTTCCCCTTCCCCTTCCCCCTCCCCAGGCCCCTCTTCCCTAGGCTTGGCCCCCCAGAGGCCCTCCCCAGCCCCCACCCCTGGCGGTCCACCCTCTCTCCCTTCCTCCTCATCCCCCTCCACCTCCCTCTTCCCGCGCCAGAACTCCATCACAGACGACCTGCTCTCCTCCAGCCCAGAGAGCCAGCCCGGCGGCCCCAAGGCCCCCGCCAACGTCCTCCAACCCACCAAGGCTGACCCTCAAGACGGGGAGCGCCGCAAGAAGAGCTCCCAGGGCGTCCGGCTGATCCAGGGCGACCCGTACCAAGCCCCCGAACGCGTAGCCCGCCTCTGCGGCGAACTCGAACGCTTCCGGTCGGCCGTGGAGTCTCTGGAGCGCCCGTCGGTGGACGAAGGTGGACTGTCGCCGCTGGATGCCCGGTGGAAGGAGCTCCAGGAGGGGCAGGAGAGGGATGCCAGGCAGCTGTCCATCGCCATCGCCCGCTGCTACACCATGAAGAACCGTCACCAGGACGTGATGCCCTACGACTGTAACCGCGTGCTGCTGCGCTCGGGGAAGGACGACTACATCAACGGCAGCTTTGTGGAGGAGCTGTCGCCCTACTGCCCGCGCCTCATCGCCACGCAGGCGCCGCTGTCGGGCACGGCCGCCGACTTCTGGCTCATGGTGTGGGAGCAGAAGGTTTCGCTGGTGGTCATGCTGGTCTCAGAGCAGGAGTTAGATAAGGTATGAACACACACTCAGGGGAGAAGGAATGGGCCGTTCTAGGGGTCGCTCATAAAGGCTTACTACCGTGGGTGGTAGATGTACCACCTGTTTGTTTGTTTTTTACCCAAGAAGGAATAAAAGGTAGGATAATTGGATAATGCAGAACTTTGATTCGATGGTTTATTTACTTCCAGACTAAACGTTTGTGAAAACACATTTATTATTTCATTGGAAGTTATCAGTCCATATTTTGATTGACACTGTCATTTATTGAAAGAACCCCAACTCTTAGTCGGTTTCTTTACTGTGTTTCCGTAGGGAAAGGTTTTGCGCTATTTCCCGACAGAACGAGGCCAGCAGCTTGCTCAGGGACCAATCACAGTCACCCTGACTACGCAGAAGACCACGCCCACCCACGTGGAGCGAATGATTGGCCTGCAATATCGTGACCAGAGCCTCAAACGCACCGTCATACACCTACAGTTCACCTCCTGGCCTGAGCTGTGAGTCCACACAGTAACAACTGAATAACCACTGTATGCATGGAAATTAATATCTGGCTAACGAATACCATTTCACTTCTTCTCTCTCCCCCCCTCCCCCTCCCAGGGGTCTTCCTGAGAGCAAGAGCAATCTAATCTGCTTCATCCAGGAGGTTCATGGATACTACCTGCACCAGAGGCCCTTACACACACCTATTGTTGTGCACTGCAGGTAACACACACATGCTATTTTATTAAGATCACCAAACATCATGATGATTAATCAAAACCAAGTGTATGTGAGTATTGCCACTAACCCGGTCTCTCTCCATGACCTCAGCTCTGGCGTGGGGCGTACCGGCGCCCTCTGTCTGCTGTATGCAGCGGTACAGGAGCTGGAGGCAGGGAACAGCATCCCTGACCTACCTCTACTGGTCAAGAAGATGAGGCAGCAGAGGAAGAACATGCTGCAGGAGAAGGTAAGAACACGCACACCTAACAAGCTCATGCTTTACAAGGGATTAAATGTGCAGTCTCGTAAGAGTGACGTCACATAGGCAAGTTCTCTAGTAAAAGCTCATGTTGTCACTCTCCCAGTGCATTGAGTCAGTGTTGTTTGTTGGTGTGATGGCTCTTCAAGGTGTCTCCTCTCTCTGGTGTCTGTCCACAGCTGCACCTGAAGTTCTGTTACGAGGCTGTGCTGAAACACGCTGAGCAGGTCCTCCAGAGACGTGGCTACCTCCCTACCGCCCCCTGCAGCAAGACACCCAGCACTGCTGCCACCAAGGTGAGCCCAGTCTCTCACGGAGCCAGTTTGATCCTTTTGGCATTCAGGCTTTAGGGTCTCAGACACCTGAATGGATAGTGAGTAGTGGTGATTGAAGTCGTAAATATGCTCCTATTAAAAATGTAGTTGGAAAAACAATTTTATTTGCTTCGATTTTGGTGGTACTCCGATGTAAGCTAAAATTGAGAGGCCCTATAGATGGGTTAGCTGACAACGTCACAAACTATGCGCACACTTCAATGGGGCAGAAGTATATGAGTTGTGATTCTGGATGGCCAGATAGCTAGCAATAATGTCAAGAAACTGCCATGTGGGGAGTTGTTTCAGCTAGTTTTATGTTGTTCTTGATACCATGTCTTGTTTTGAGGTGTTTTGACTGATTTCATGTCAATTCTAATATGGCAAAAAATTCACTAGCTAGCTAACCAACCACTGTAATGATGTAGTTGAGAGACAACAAGTGTTCATTGTGCACATTTATGTTTTCAATGAACATTGGAGACAAAATATAGTTTACATGTTGTCAACAATCTAAGCCAACCCAGTCTGTTTTGCCCCATAGTTGTGCATGTTTCGCTGTTGTTGCTTGACAACCAACCCGTCTATGCTACACTACTACTCACTCCTGTCTAAATATTGTCTGGTTGTCTTTTCCCTGTAGCCTTACTCTCGCCAGGAGTCCCAACAGGACATAGTTCTGGGAGGTGACATGACCATCAGCTCCATTCAGGCCACCATCGCCAAACTCAGCATCCGGCCTCCCAGTGCCACTGACCCAGCCATGGACCCTGTCCTCGACATTGGCGCCCCCTCTGGTCTGGAGGACCAAGCCTTCATCCCCCCCACCGACCTGCCCTTGGATAGAGAGCTAGAGCCAGCCACCGCCCCCACCCGGGACCCCTCTCCCAGAGAGACCCAACCCTCCTCCCTCAGTCCCCCACTCTCCTCCCCAGAGAAGGTTCAGTCCCCACCACCCAATGGTGTGGATGCCACTGCCCCTTCCTCTCCCCCCACAGCCAATAACCATGCGGTCCCAGAGGTGACCCCTGATCCAGCCCCTCCCTCTGGCCCAGCCCCAAACTCCCTGGAGCTGCTGGCCTCTTTGACTCCTGAGGCCTTCTCCATGGAGGGTGGTGGGTGCAAGGGGAAGCACCGTGTCACTAAGCAGAGCTTCCTGCAGCCTGCCGAGGGCCAGGGCCTCCACCAGGGGCCCCGCGAGGAGGGGGGAGACGACCCCCTGAGCTGCCTAGACCCCCTCTGGAGCCTCAACAAGAACTGAAACACAGGAGCCACGATGCCCTCTTTCTTTCTCACTTCATAGCCGTGTCAAACTGACCTGTAGCCTTTAGGACTAGTTCTTCTTGATTCTCTGATTCTTAGTTAATGAACCAAAATGACTAGAATGGTGGAAACTCCAAGAATCACAACTAGAAGTGCTTAGTGGTAGGGGCTAGGGGTTGGTTTGAACCTGGGCCTTTGTCGCTTTAGGGGCCCTTCAGGGGTCATACATTCCGCCTCCCATCACTGGTGACCTGGCTGTGCTTCTGGGACCAAATCATGGTGCACTCGTCTTTTCTTTCCTTCTCTTTGTCTGTGTTTCTACCTGTACCAGATGGGTCTGTTCTTCACTCCTTGCTTCAGAGCTGGCCACTCGGCACCACTACAATCCCAGCACGCCCTCCTAGCAGCAGTGTCTATGGTCCCCTCGTACAGCTGGTCGCTCCAGGCACGGGGTTGGCTTGGGCTCTTCATGTGGACTAAGATGATGACGGTAGTGACTGATATGGTTGCACTAAGGTGACGCAGATAGAGGCCAAAGGGTGGCGGAGGAGCTTGCAGACGAAGGTGTCGTTATGGTAACCGCATACATGAATCGGCACGTCTTAAGATTTTTTTCTTGTCTTTCATTAACACTGTAAATATATCTTGAATAAATGTAGACTACCCTCATGTTATTACGTTGTCATGGTTTTGACTACTGTATTTAAAATACACACCCACAGCTTATGGAATGTTTGAATTGATGTATGGTTTATTTCTCAAGTGAGTATCCACTTTTCTACAAACATCACAGACTACAGACCACATGACAAGGTATCAAAGCCTCTTTATTTGGAAATTAGTACAAAGTTTTGCTCCCATGTTAAAAATAGTCCAGAACATTTGCTACCGCCACCACAGTCTGTACCCTAGCCAACCGAAGAAGGGAGGTGGTTCGGGCGGAGGGGGGCAGAGCAGGCCTATGATTCCACAAAAACAATATTTACACCGGTTTCTCTCTGCCCCTCCCTCCGTCAACTATTTTGTTGGACCAAAAGGAACAGATCAAGGGGACATGGGCTGTGTTCCAATTATCTTAAATGTTTCCCTTATCATCTCCTTTCATCACTACTGATAGTACAGTGGCAGAATGCTGGGAAACATATGTAAGAAAATTCCTGTTCCATAAACGTTCTAATGTTTGGAGCATAGTGCTCGCAACACCAGAGTTGTGCGGTTTAATTCCTGCATAGGCCACATATTGTGACTGAATGTGTGTGAACTGTTGCAATGGATGGGTGTCTGTTAAATAACTATCGCATCATTATTTGCAAGCAAGGAGATAAGGAAAGGCAGCTTAAAAGGACTTGGAACACAACCATATTTTACTGCCCAACTCAGGCAGCAGTTTATATCCTTCAACATTCATTCCCTAGAGACCCAAGTCATCATCATCAACCCCCCCCCCCGCCCACCACACTGCCAGAAAGAGACCATTTGGTCAGGAAGTAAAAAATAATCTTCAAATTATAAATCTACACACTAAAGCATTTACCTATTATTTACATTAAAAAACACAAAATAAATTAGAAATGTTACAATAGAACATGGATGCACAACTCCAGTCCTTCTGGGATGGCGTGTGTCTGGGTTTTCCTTTGTCTTCAATTCATGTTATTGATAAACCAGCAGACACCGCAACACTCGAGGACTAAAGCTGTCCACCCCTGCATTCACAAGTCTGATGTGTGTGTTTCTATACATTATGTTTCAAAGTGCCTAGTGTGTGTGTATGTGCATTTGAGAGGGTTAAGAGTTAGTGCACAGGTTAGTGTTATATTTCTGTATGTAGAAGTTGAGTGGATTTGCTTTTCAATATCAAGCGTCACGGATCTAGATTCAGCTATGGGTGTAAGTAACCAAGTAGGCTAATGTCAAGCCCACTACGCTCTCTTTGTATTACGTGTGTCTGCAGGCTAGCGCTACGGTCACTCAGAGCTAAGGGGCTAGAAGAAAGGTTGAGTTAGTAGAGGGGGTCCAACCTAGAGGGTACCATCAAACTCCTCATATTCCTAGTCTGAGGCCCTCGTTGACTCCTTTGCTCACTTGAAAAGACTGGCTGGGACAAGGTGGAGTTATCACCACATTACTGGTACACTACCCATCCTCTCCTTTTACGCCTGATAGGGTTCTGAAACTCACAAGCAGAGAATTACAGAGATAAGACCTAAAAAATAAGGGAAAGTAAAGAGACCGTTTCATTGTATTGGGAAAAACATAGGAGACAGAGAAACTCCGTTATAAGATGTTTTTCAAGAGGAAGCAATTTTAGGCATTTAAAAAGTACCCTCAATGGAACCTTTTTGTCAGAGAACAAGACGTACAATGGTAGCATGACAATGTTACTAACGTAAAACAGTGCAATTTAATATATTCACAATCTCAAATGATCTGACATTTCTCCTGGGCCCAGTCAACATTGGAAGAGAGCAGCCAATGTAGAGCTACCACAACTTCAGATGCACATCAGAAAGTCTAGAGGTATAGAGCCTCCTACAGCTAAAAGGGCTCTTAGGGGCCCAGATGGGTCCTCTTGCAGCAACAGTAGCCCTAAAATCAGAGCCTGAGGCTTGGTAAGGCAAGGAACCTCTCCCCTTCAATCTCCAACTACAAGAAAACACTTAAGCCTTTTCAGTTCGAAAATATTCATATTACAAATATCATAACCAATGTTTAAAAAAAAATAAAAAATCTAACCCTACATTTATGACATCTGCACATTATAATATGCACATCTCAAATTGTTACTTTAAAATGTATCACTAATAAATACATTTCAACATAAAAACAACCCCCTCAAGGTGCATTTCATTACAGTAATCGTATCCAGATATCTCGCACACACACACACACACACACACACAATAATGAAGGATTTTTGTCAGCAGTGTTCTCACCATAAAAAGGGACCGTTTCTTTCCCAGGACACAAAACACACGCATGCTAGTAACTGCTTAGCCCAACAGCCCTCATGACATGAGCCTTCCACAGCTGCGCTACACTGATTGGCTGGCGTGGTATCAAACACTCCGCCAATGACAGCAGCATAGAGTGCAGTGACGGACTGATTGTTGGATGGTAACCCCTTGGGGTGTGTGTACCCCAAACCATCCAATGCTTGGATACAAACCCCCTGAGCTACTAACAAGGTCAAGGGTCATCTTTCTGGTCAGACAGACCTCACCCTGTGGCAGGTTGACCACTTGTAAGTCTGTCTGTCTGTACATCTGTCTCTCCAACCAGACATTAGCTTTATAAAAAACGTTATGTATTGCGATAGAAATGCCCTCCCACCTAATCGGGTGAAGTGCTAACGATCTAAATTAGCCAATCACGTCAACTCTTTCCAAGAAGATTGTCCAACTGCAGTGTAGTGTAGGGCCAAAATGAGTTGCATTTGCATGTATCCCCATTGTCAGTACTGACCATTTCATCTACTCCTCCAGGCCACTGTGTGGAGCCTGTCCTAGTTCTGCTACTGCTCAGTCCAGCTTCTCCAGCACCGAGGGTACGTAGACCAGGCTGAGCTCGGAGCCAAAGTCGCAGACGATGGCGGCGTTGTTCAGCACCACGAGCTGGCGGACCCCCTGGCCGTCGCTGCTCTGGCCCAGGTAGACCGTCTGGAGGAGGTCCCCGAAGTTCAGGTCCCAGAAGGACACACAGCCCTGGCCCCCTGTCACCAGGAGAGACTCAGAGATCACCCCCAGACTAGCACCACAGCCCACCTCCTAGGGGAGGGGGGGAGAGGAAAAGAACAGGTTAGGTTTAGAGAAGGGAAAATTGGGATTGAAGCAGGCAAAGAGGCATAAACTATCGTTGAAAAACAGGAAACTAGTTTACACACACACACACACACACACACACAGAGAGAACCACCTGCTGTATGGAGTAGAGCTTGATGCCCGTGCTGCGGTCCCAGATGCAGATGAGGTCGTCGAGGCCGCTGCTGATCACGCACGATGTGGTGCACACCAGCGATGTCACGTCGCCGCGGTGACCGTACACGTGGCTCACCCGGCTGCCCGTCAGCACATCCCACAGACAGATTGCTCCGTCCTGTCCCCCACTGGCCAGAACCATGGTCTGCAACACGACAATGACTGATACTTCACATGGGTCATATTCATTAAGTACAAACAGAAAAAAGTGGACTGCTCTGGGGAGGGACTACCTGGAGTTGTTCATAAGAAATCCACATTTTCCGTTGCAAAACGTTTTGCTACGATGTGCCCTAGTAAGGGGGGCTTACACTCAAATGGATTAGTGTAAAAAAGATCAGAATTGGGCTGCCTGTGCCTTAGTGACTCATGCACACCCAGCAAGACTGGTGCACAAGGTTCGGAAAAGGTGGCATTTTAGGAGCAAGGTGAGCCCATTGCTACATTGCATAACTATCCTTCTGGGGGAAATTATTCAAGGGAGCAGGTTTTGGGTTGGAATGCAGCCAGACAAGAGTTTAGCCATTGGAACACAGCTTTGTGGGACAAGGCTGTACCATCGGACTGTACCATTGACTAACCTGGTCTATGTAGATGGCAGTGATTCCCCCAGAGTGGCCCTGGAGCGTGAAGAGACAGCATGAGTCCTCCAGACGATACACCTGACACACAGGGACACACAGTAGGGTTTTAGTGTGTGTGTGTCGATTTTATTCTGTTTTAGGTTGGTGATTGATATACACAAGTGTACACGTGTGTGTGTGTTTCTGTGTGCGTATGTGTTCTCACTCACCCTGACGGTGTGATCTTGGCTGCCCGTGACCACTCTGCCGGCAGCGGCTCGCAGCACCGTGATGGGTTTCTGGTGGGCACACTGCACCGAGCGCGTCAGCTGGCATGAGATCACATCCTCACTGCTGTAGCAGGGCGAGGGCGGTATGTTACTACGCCCGGGAGGTCCTGGCACCACACACACACACACACACACACACACACACACACACACAGCCAACATAGATAACACACTCATTACAGACGTCTACAGTTAAAATGCTCCAAAACTCGAGACGTCACAAAACGTCAAAAGTAAACATGACCGGACACACCTTACGTGATAATTAGTTAACTACACATTTGATAGCTACCGTAGTACTGCCCGGTCAATAACGTCTCCAAGAATGACCAGGTGACTCCAGTTGTTGACATTTTACCGATCGACTTTCCAAGCGTATTAGACATACACTGAGTGTACAAAACATTAGGAATACCTTCCTAATATTGAGTTGCACCTCCTGTTGCCCTCAGAACAGCCTCAACTCGTCGGGGCATGGACTCTACAAGGTGTCGAAAGTGTTCCACAGGGATGCTGACCCATGTTGACTAATGCTTCCCACAGTTGTGTCATGTTGGCTGGATGTCCTTTGGGTGGTGGACCATTCTTGATACACACAGGAAACTGTTAAGCGTGAAAAACCCAGCAGCGTTGCAGTTCTTGACACACTCAAACCGGTGCACCTGGCACCTACTACCATACCCCGTTCAAATGGACTTAAATATTTTGTCTTGCCCATTCACCCTCTGAATGGCACACATACACAATCCATGTCTCAATTGTCTCAAGGCTTAAAAATCCTTCTTTAACCTGTCTCCTCCCCTTCATCTACATTGATTGAAGTGGATTTAACAAGTGACATCAATAAGGGACATAGCTTTCACCTGGATTCACCTGGTCAGTCTATGTCAAGGAAAAAGCAGGTCTCTAATGTTTTGTGCACTCGGTGTATATTGACATCATTGGGTCGTTTGACAGTGTGTGTGAAGCTCACCTCTGTACTGCAGTAAGCCCAGAGGCTTGTTGATGTCGACAGTGAAGAAGTCTAGAGAGCCGTCGAGTCTGGCCGCCACGATCCTGTTGTTGAGGAAGGCCAGGGCCGTGATCCCTGAGACGCCATCTTCATTACTGCAGCGTAACGAGCCCTCCACTGCGTCCCACAGCTAATCACATAACACATTAGTGCACCTGCCCTGGCTTTTTCTCACGTTCCCTTTGCCAATTTCTCCTACTCTGACTCTCTCTCCTCTTGCAAATATTGTTTCCTGCTTTCTCATTATGACTACCTCCTCTCTTTCCCCTTCTCATCTCATCCACTCCCTCTGCACCCATTCCGTTCTTTCTTTCTGTTCTACAAGGGAGCATCATAAAGTGTATAGTGACGGGGTAGGGGCTAGGGGGGGGTCGATTTGGGATTGGGTCTCACCTCCAGTTTGCCGCTGCTCCTCCCAGCAGCAATGAGGTTCCCCCGAAGCTCCATGGCCCACACGGCGCTTTCCCAGTCCGGGGTTCCCTGGCCCTGTGGAGCAGGGGGCTGGATGTACCCCAGGCTGCGTCTCCTCTGGGGAGGGGGTCCCGACGGGGGGGAGGGGGAGGGGTAGGAGGCAGTGAGGCCCGGCGAGGGAGGCTCGTGCTCTAGGTAGGCTCTCTCCACCAGCCCCCCGAAGTCAAAGCCATCCCTGGGCGGGGTGAGGAGGAGGTGGGAGGGGGGCTGGGAGTCGAAGTTGGTGTCGATGAGGGGGGTGAGGTCGGGTTGGTCCTCAAAGAGGGCCGGGCGTGGGGTGGTCCGCCGCCTGAGGGGGTAGACCTCATCCTCATCGAAATCCCCGCTCCCTGGTTCTGTCCCGCCTCCCAGATTCTCAGGTTCGGCCACACCCACGGCGTCCCAGCCATCCCGTTGCTCCCAGCAGCCACTGCTGCTACTCCGCCGCAGCCTGACAGAGAGACAGTTTAGTGTTCAGGGAAGGAGGCTGGATATGCATGTAGGAGAACAGGAGGGAAGACTATGTTGGAAGAAATAAAGGACATGGGAATGGGAAGAAGGGTGAACACAGACAAAAAGTTCATATTGTACATTTATTATTACAATAATACAAGTTGTACTCCGAAGAGGTGGATGGTGCCAGGCCCAAAAATATAAACATTATGCATAAATACAAGCATGAACTGTCCATAGGTGTGTGTATGTAATCCTGTATTGGCCAAGGTGACCTTGTGTACGTATGCGTGTCTTACCCATGTTTAGGAATGACAGTGAGGCAGTCTCCAGTCTGAGCGTCCCACACACGGATCTGTCCTGCCAGACAACAACTGGCCAACAGCATGCCATCACTCGCCAGACACTCTATATCCTGGGGGGGGGAGAAAGAGAAGCAGAGAGAAAGAGAGAGGAAGGAAGAGAGAGAGAGGAGAGATACTTGTAAATATTCATGCAAATGAACAATGGTATGTGTGTATGTGTGTGTGGCCAGTCTCTCACCATGCTGTGTCCACGCAGCAGCAGGGGGGAGATCTCGCTGATGGGTGGCGAGTAGCCGTAGTCGTCGCAGGGCAGGTCACCGCGGCGACGGCGTCCGTGGGCCACGCCGTTCTGGCCGTAGTTGCGAGGACAGAGGACCCGGTAGAGACAGAAGAGCAGCAGCACCAGCAGAACCCCTGCCGCCAGGCCCAGAGCTGCTACCCTAGAGAGAGAGAGGGTTAACCCGTTTGCTGCCTTCTCTATATGTGCCAATAAAGCTGGTTTGGATTGCATTGAGAGAGAGCGAGCGAGTTAGAGACAGAGAGTACCAATGACGGGGAGACCAAGTAATCTCATGGCCCGCACAGAGCATCTTACAACAGAAAGACTTGAACCTTGAGAGAAGTGTGAACTTGACGCAATGGCGTACCGACATACATCCTCAGCTCGTCAGAATGACATTCCATAACATGACCGACTGTTCATTGTCCCCCCATGAGAAATGCCTGGAAAGCAGAGCCGTATGGAATGGGTCCAGTGTGTCCCTCTAGTGGAGACGGTTGTAAAGGCAGAAGCCTAAAAAGCACCTGTCGTTTAGAATGAGTCACTGCCATGACGCACGGGTGTGACCAGCTCGACGTGCAATACCAGTCCTGAAACCACGGCAGAGTCTGATTGGTCCAGCACACGTCCTCTCTCACACATGCTCATGCATGGAGTCAGTGTGTACATACTGACTTTATTGTCCCCTAGGGGAAAGGTTATACCCATGTGCTGTGCACAAACTGGCTGCACATAGCACATGTTCAAGCCAATCACACCACCTCAGTGGAAGTATGCAAATGTGGACCGTTAAGAGCCAGGGACAAAATGGTTGTTTTCCCCTCACCTTATGGTTGCACTTCCATTCACACTACAACAGAAAGCAGCCTTTCCATTCACACTACAACCGAAAGCAGCCTTTCCACTCACACTACAACAGAAAGCAGCCTTTCCATTCACACTACAACAGAAAGCAGCCTTTCCATTCACACTACAACAGAAAGCAGCCTTTCCATTCACACTACAACAGAAAGCAGCCTTTCCACTCACACTACAACAGAAAGCAGCCTTTCCATTCACACTACAACAGAAAGCAGCCTTTCCATTCACACTACAACAGAAAGCAGCCTTTCCATTCACACTACAACAGAAAGCAGCCTTTCCATTCACACTACAACAGAAAGCAGCCTTTCCATTCACACTACAACCGAAAGCAGCCTTTCCACTCACACTACAACAGAAAGCAGCCTTTCCATTCACACTACAACCGAAAGCAGCCTTTCCACTCACACTACAACAGAAAGCAGCCTTTCCATTCACACTACAACAGAAAGCAGCCTTTCCATTCACACTACAACCGAAAGCAGCCTTTCCACTCACACTACAACAGAAAGCAGCCTTTCCACTCACACTACAACAGAAAGCAGCCTTTCCATTCACACTACAACAGAAAGCAGCCTTTCCATTCACACTACAACAGAAAGCAGCCTTTCCATTCACACTACAACAGAAAGCAGCCTTTCCATTCACACTACAACAGAAAGCAGCCTTTCCATTCACACTACAACAGAAAGCAGCCTTTCCATTCACACTACAACAGAAAGCAGCCTTTCCATTCACACTACAACAGAAAGCAGCCTTTCCATTCACACTACAACAGAAAGCAGCCTTTCCATTTGAGGCTTGAAATGATGTTAGAAAATGATCATACTAATGTAACTCCATCACCGCCAAAGGCCTAACATAATAAAATAGTGTCTAACATTGATTGGCAACCAGTTTATTTGTTTATGATTATTATAAACAGGCTGAGGAAGATTCTCTGACGGTTGTCTCTGACGGTTGTTTCTACCAAGTCTGTCCCCAAACAATTTGATTAGCTGGTTTTAAGCATTAAACGTTCAAATATCTCTTTGCTGACTGTTGCTGGGTGCTATCGTCCTCCATCAGCACCGGCCTGTACCCTACCTGCCCTAAGCTCTCTCCTGGCCTCTTACATGCTGACCAGACCGGACACGTCGCGTGCGCAAGCGCTGAAAAATACATTTAGAAATCCATGTTATTTAATTATTGCACTCACACTGCTCGCGCACGCAAACGAGCGTCTGCGTTGCCAAGGGCTAAAATAGAACTCCTTTCTATTTCTGACGCAGATTGCGCTGCAAGTCCTGCCTCTCCCATCTCCTCATTGGTTTATAGAAGCAGGTACCCACGTGCCATCGCCTCATTGGTTATACGCACGTGGGTGATTGAAAGACGAACTGTTTTGCCGGTCATTGTGGTAATACTATGAAAGTTTAGATGCCAATCACCATATAAGTTCAAAGATGAAAAAGCCTGGAAGGAGAAGAGATGACTAGAAACGATTCGGTTGACCGTTTTATGTGTGGATTAATTGTCGGAGTAGAGGACCTTGTGCATTTCAGGTAAAATAACAACTCAATGTTTATATCCCAGGACAAATTAGCTAGCAACAGCAAGCTAGCTAAATAGGACAAATTAGCTAGCATGTGAAAGCTAGCTAGCTAAATTGCCATACATGTTTAATGCTTTTCGACCTGTCCCCAAATTAATGTAATTGGTTCAGAGTTTGCTTTGATATTTTAACCTGCGTGTCGTGATCGCGTTTGGTGTGGGGGGACAAAATAAATGTGTGCACGATGGCGCACGCGCGCAGCCGGTTTGAGTTCCGTGTTACACTAAGTCTGAATTTGTCCTGCTAGGTGACCTAAACTGGGACATGCTTAAACCACCTGACCAAGTCCTAAAGCAATGGGACTCCCTAAATCTTTCTCAGATTATCACCAATCCCACAAGGTATGACTCCAAACACCCAGAAAATGCTACTCTCCTCGATGTTATCCTCACAAATAATCCTGATAGGTATCAGTCTGGTGTTTTCTGTAATGACCTTAGTGATCACTGTTTTACAGCCTGTGTTCGTAATGGCTGCTCAGTGAAACGACCTGTCCTGATTTGTCATAGATGCTAAAAAACTTTAATGAGCAAGCCTTTCTTCATGAACTGGCCTCTGTAAAATGGTATAGAATCAGATTGATCCCCTCTTTCGAAGACGCTCCCCCCCCCCCCAGTGGTATTGTTAACAAACACCCCATAAAGAAAATGAGAATTAAAAACAGGTTCAGCCCCTGGTTCGACCGTGATCTTGCAGAGTTACTCCACCTCAAGAATTGCATTTGGCCAAAGGCTCGGCACACGCATACTCAGGCTGACTGGCTATCGTTCAGGCAAATGAGAAATAAGTGCACTCAGGCTATCCGGAAGGCCAAAGTTAGTTACTTTAAGGAGCAGTTCTCTCTCTGTGGGTCTAACCCAAAGAAGTTCTGGAAAATGGTTAAAGACCTGGAGAATAAACATCCCTGGGTCGCTCCTCTTTTCAGTTCGCTGCTGCTAGCGACTGGAACAAGCTGCAACAAACACTCAAGCTGGACAGTTTTATCTCAATCTCTTCATTCAAAGACTCAATCATGACAGTTGTGGCTGCTTTGTATGATGTATTCTTGACCTTTGTGCTGTTGACTTTGCCCAATCATTTTTGTGCTGCTACCATGTTGTGTTGCTACCATGTTGTTGTCATGCTGTGTTGCTACCATGCTGTGTTGTCATGTTTTGCTGTTATGTTGTTGTCTTAGGTATCTCTTTATGTAGTGTTGTGTCTCTCTTGTTGTGATGTGTGTTTTGTCCTATATTTATATTTTTAATCCCAGGCACCCGTCCCGCAGGAGGCCTTTTGCCTTTTGGTAGGCCGTCTTTTGGTAGGCCGAATTTGTTCTTAACTGACTTGCCTAGTTAAATAAAGGTTAAATAAAATAAAATAAAAGCAAGAGTTTCAAAGGATTCTGTCCTTGATTGGACAACCATAGAGATACGATAGAATCTACTTTATTCTGGGAGAACCATCCAGGCCCCTCCTCCTTGACCCAAAGATTCAAATGTTTTATTTAACCTTTATTTAACCAGGTAGGCTAGTTGAGAACAAGTTCTCATTTGCAACTGCGACCTGGCCAAGATAAAGCATAGCAATTTGACACATACAACAACACAGAGCTACACGTGGAATAAACAAAACATACAGTCAATAATACAGTAGAACAAAGAAAACAAAAAGTCTATGTACAGTGAGTGCAAATGAGGTAAGATAAGGGAGTTAAGGCAATAAATAGGCCATGCTGGCGAAGTAATTACAATATAGCAATTAAACACTGGAATGGTAGATGTGCAGAAGATGAAATAGATAGATAAATAGATAAATCTCCATCTGTGCCTGGCCTGTGTTCCAGAGATGACCTTCACCACTGTGGCCTTTATCTCAGATATGAACCGTGAACACTGATCTGGGTTTCACAGATAACCATGACCTGATGAATATGATTCAAACCTTCCACTTCCAATGAAAAACCTCCCTGGCGTTACACATCACAGTGGACACAGTTCCAAAGTTGGATCCATTTGAATATGCTATTGGTCAAGGACGTAGTATACCACAGGAAAAACACTGGTGGTCTCAAGCAACACCCTCTGCCCAATTCTGTTTGTTCTAATAGAAACATTGACGTTGGCCTGCCTGTTGCTTTGAGGAACCTTTGTCCCCTACTACCAACAAATTAGAACTAGGGAAAACACAGTTGAGAGACCGTTTCACTCAGTCCCAAAACCACACCAAACACCACCCACTCCACCATGACATCGTCAACCCACGGACATCTTACGAGTAACCTGACAGCCAATCAGATGAGCCGGTAGACAGGACCAAAGTCTATGAGTCAGTGAAGGGGTTTATTTTGCATGGCCCTGTGCCCCGGGTGGGTGGGGGCACCGATGCAAAACGAACCTCGCCCAATATCCAGTCAACTCAACTATAGAGATAAGACAAAAACGATTTTCTCTTTCTTCCTACCGTTTTTGAGATAACCATCGACATGGTGACGGACTGTTTGGCCGTGTTTCGTTCACAAGGTTAGAAAGAGGAAGAAAAGAGAGGTGTGGGACTAGCGTTGCAAATCCTGGTTGGACGCTTCCGGATTTCCTGCTTATTCCTTCCTGATTCTGGGAATCCTCCAACCAGGATTTGGGGAAAACCATGGAATTTATTGAAAGTTTCCAGGAATTTTGCAACCCTACGTGGGACAAATGCAAACATATACTGTATGAGATGTGGGTTTGGACTGTGTGGATTATCACTGAATCTCTTGGCCTTGACGCCATAATCGTTCACTATAACATTGATCTTTCGCCTGCACAAGAGCATTAGCATGGACTTTGAAGTGGTGTGCACTGTGCATGGGTGTGTGTGTGTGTGTATTTGAAAAACATGAAGTGCATGGATTGTAGTAGGGGGAAAGTTAGTCAATCTGTAGTTTGAAGGCGTTGGAAATGGAGGTTGGTGCGTGTGAGAGTGTGTCGGTACTGACTTGTAGAGCGTGAGGTCTGCGGGCAGGTCGTTAGTTTTGAGGCTGGGCGGCGGGGGGTGGCGTGTGTCCTGGGGGTGACGTGTCTCGATGGCCTCCCGGGGGCTCAGGTGAAGCGTCACGGGAATGACAGGCAGGATGCTGATGTATCTGTGGGACAGAAAGTTAACAAAATGACATTTTATAAATTAAACAATGAATTCAACCTTTCTTCCCTTCCATAACCCAAAAGCATGGTAAGTAGGGTCAACAGTGGCACACACACTATGCACATACACACCCAATAACTCATTCCAACTCCCCTGACCTACCTCTTGGCCAGAGTAATATTATAGTAGCTGAAGAGCGAGGGCCAGTGTCTGAAAGACAGCCTCCTCCAGCCCTCCTCATCCTCCGCCCCCCAGCTGATCTGGGGCACCAGGGGTGGGGCCTGGGCCTGGTGGGGTACTCCTTCCCTGGGGGCCCCGTGGTGGCCCTGGGACTGGTTCTCTGGAAGCGGGGTGGGTTCAGCGGGGGCAGGGAGGACACTGAGGGTGCTGGCGGGGTCCCCTCCTGGTCCAGGGAAGACCGGGGCTACTCCCAGGTGGGGGGGCAGACCCCCGGCCCCGCCCTCCCCCAGGGGGCTCTGTTCAGACACCTGGGCTGCCAGGTAGGTACGGAGGCCAGCGGGGTCCGTGTACGCCAGGATGCCAATCCAGATCACTGTACCCACCTACAATAATACAGGGATAGAGGGACATGTCAATGCATACAGATAACTACTTCAAGGAAGTACTGTAAACATTCAGAGAGTCATACAGAGAGACACATACTGACAGGCGAGACAGAAGGTAACACACGCAGACACGACAGCCCAACAGGCAAACTCTCTGTGAAAAGGTCCCGTGTGGTCCCGTGTGGCTCAGTTGGTAGAGCATGGCGCTTGCAACGCCAGGGTTGTGGGTTCATTCCCCACGGGGGGACCAGGATGAATATGTATGAACTTTCCAATTTGTAAGTCGCTCTGGATAAGAGCGTCTGCTAAATGACTTAAATGTAAATGTAATGTAAAAGGCCTTGAGACAGTCACCCTCAAGGCTTTTTCACACTGCATGTTCTTAGCCCAGTGCTAACTCACCCTCCTTTCACACAAGTATTTGTTAACACTGGACTAAGTGAAACTGAAGTCAGAAGATTACGGTAAATTTCCCCAATTCCCAGAAAATCCAGTTGGGAAGATTCCGAGAATCAGACGGGAATAAGCAGGAAAAATTAGGAATCTTCCAATCGTGCAACCCTAACTTAAACGGTCTTTTCAGGAAGTGCCTCCAGCCAGTCTCACCATGATGAAGCGCTGGGCCAGACGTGTGCGGGCCAGGAAGTAGACCACACGGAGCCTCTTCGGCAGACGCAGGTTCCTGAAGGCGGGCGTCTGCAGGGTGATGGTGTAGGGCGAGGGCCGTGGAGGAGGAGGCGCCTCCCGAGGGCGTAGGGGGCCCGGTTTGGGAGGGGGCATCCCCGCCTCGGCCGGAAGACGCCGGTTTAGATCGGCCAACTGTGTGTGTGAGAGGATAGTTTTAGGGTGCGCGGGCATGTGGGAGTGTGTAACATGTATGAGAGTACAAGTACGTGAGTACGAGTATGTGAGTACATGTGTATGGATTAGTGTTAGAGTATGCATGCATCTATGACTGTAACAGGGGAACAAGGTGGATAAAGAGAGACTGTCAATATTTTACTGAGCACTGTAGACAAAGGAAAAGACTCATGTATCAAGAGTGTGTGTTCACCTCCATGCGTCGGATGTCAATGGAAAGAACTGTGGTGAAGAAAAACATCTGAAGGAAGAAGTCAGACACCAGCCCCACCACAGCAAACAGACAGAACTCCTGGAAACACAGAGAAATAAACAGGCCGCTCATAACATACACAGTAGAAGTGTGTGTGTGCATGTTGTGTGGCAGTATGATCTACTCTGTCTATGTGAATGAAAGTGTGTGCGTACCTGTGTTCATACGCCAGTGTGTGATAGATTGGTGTGTGTGTGTGTTACCTGGATAGCGGGCACCAGGGTGAAATATCCTATGAGGATGATGCACAGCTCTGTGGCCATGTTCTTCATGATAGACCAGCTCTCATTACTAAGTCCTGGAGAGGGACAACACAATACCACATTAACAAATGCTTGGATTTCACGCACACACGTTTTGTTCTTATATCCTTGTGGGGACCTAAAATTAATTCCCATTCCAAATCCTATTTTCCCTATTCCTAAAACTTACCATAACCCTAATTCTAACCTTAAAATAGCATTTGTCCTCATGGGGACATGGGAAATGTCCCTACGAGGGAGAATTCTCCTTGCTTTTCCCATCCTCGTGGGGACTTTTGGGGATTGTAGGTCCCCACAGGGGTAGAAGAGCCAACCCACACACACTCTTACCCTGAGCGATACGTAGTTTGACCTCCAGGTCAACAGGGGTGGACACCACAGACTTGGTGAGAACCAGGACGTTCTCCAGCCCTATCACCACCACCAGATAGGGGAAGATCTCACTGACAGAGAGAGACACACAAGCAGAGACAACATGATTACAAAGCTGTTATAATACTTGAGTAATAAGCGCTCTGAGTGCTCTTAGAGAGCTTATTCGTGGATCAGGTGATAGATGCAAGTTTGGATGTTAGGGTGGGAGAGAGGTCAGGTTTTTCAATTTGATTGATTTGATTGTCGTCAAATTGTCGCACAAATAAAAAACAGGTTAAAAATAGAACACGGGACATTTAGTAGACAAGAGTACAGATGATGAAACAGAGAAGGGACGATTGAAGACAGACAAGGTTTGACAGACAGTAAACCAGTGATATGCTATCATTACACGTGAAGATAAGGGTTGGAGGTCAGTACGTAACAAAACTATGCCACAGAAGATAAAGACCAAACACACGTGTTATTACTTCAACAGGCTTTATTGTATGGCCATTGTGTCAATATGCACGACAGTGGGTATGTAGGTCTGTGTGCGTGTGGACCCTGGAATCTTGATTGATGGTTGGTGAGATTTGGATGGTGTGAGATGGTCACGCCATCCTCTACATTCCAATAAGCTGGGTGTGATTGGCCAGGTACGCCACATCAATATCTATCCCTGCCCTCTTAAGAATCCCTCCTCCCCTTTGAGTCCACATCTGTTGCCCTCGGTAACACAGTCCCCTGTCACTCACTGTACATTAACGTCTGCAGTCCCACAGTAATCCATACAGATCAATGAGCAGGAGAGGGTCAGGGGCTTTTAGGGTGAGAATGTGTGTGTGTGTGTGTGTGTGTGTGTGTGTGTGTGTGTGTGTGTGTGTGTGTGTGTGTGTGTGTGTGTTTCTTACCCTCCATTGAGTGTGGGCGTCAGGCCGAACAGGGTGCAGAGCCCCACAGACATAAGCAGAGAGCTGAGCACTGTTACCACGGCAGCCAGCGCCAAGCCCCATTTTGACTTCACCATGTCAATCTTACCTGGAGAGAGGAAGGAGTAGAGTTAGCATGGACAGAGTCTACACACACTGGGAGGAAAGAGTTAGCATGGACAGAGGCTACACACACTGGGAGGAAAGAGTTAACATAGACAGAGTCTACACACACTGGGAGGAAAGAGTTAACATAGACAGAGTCTACACACATTGAGAGGAAAGAGTTAACATAGACAGAGTCTACACACACTGGGAGGAAAGAGTTAGCATAGACAGAGTCTACACACACTGGGAGGAAAGAGTTAACATAGACAGAGTCTACACACACTGGAAGGAAAGAGTTAACATAGACAGAGTCTACACACACTGGGAGGAAAGAGTTAACAGAGTTTACACACACTGGAAGGAACGAGTTAGCATAGACAGAGTTTACACACACTGGAAGGAAAGAGTTAACATAGACAGAGTCTACACACACTGGAAGGAACGAGTTAGCATAGAGTCCTAACACCCACACTACAAAGAAGAATGTCTCTCAGCATGAGAGTTTATGCAGCTTTTAGTTGAAATGAGGCTTGTGCACAGTACATATTGCATGTGTGTGTATGTGTGTGCATGCCAGCATATTGTTGGTGTTGGCACACATTGGTGAGTCTTATCATGGTAGATTATTATGGTGGACTACAGTGTTCCTGTGTAGGAGATTATCCCTGGACTAGACAGGAACAGCCTTGGCTAGGACTCAGTCAAACACACACACACACACACACACACACACTAATCTGGACCTTGGCTCCTTGGCCTTGACTGGGCACCTGGGAACAATATCCCAGTGAAAACGAGAGGCCCCCAAAGCAAGACATCCAACTTCAGCATTTCATTTGAAACCAATTTCCCCCTACCGGCCTTAGTAATGGGACACATTACTTCAAGAAAGAAGGGATGGAAAGAAGGATGTATCTTTAACTCAATGAAACTAAGCCAACTCTTTCAGATCAGTGCAGATGAAGGGAAGCTCTTTAGACTATTGAGATGCCCCTGTGGCGCCCAGACTCCAGTCAGAGACTTACGTGTGGAGAAGTAGATGTAGGCGAACAGTATGATGTAGGTGGTGACCAGGGGGATGAGCTCGGCCATGCCTATCTCCTCCTTGAAGTGCACGTGCACCATGTGGTCCTCGCGCAGGCTGCAGTTCACCGAGGGGTGCAGCTGGCGGAGACGCGCCCGCATGCTAGACAGGAACCTGGCGTCGTAGCTGCCCAGGACCATGGTGATGGTGTAGGTGACCACCCTCTTCCTGCTGTACAGACTCACCCCTGTGTGTTTCACCGGGACGCCAAACAGCAGGTCTAACACACACACACACACACCACACACACACACACACACACACACACACACACACACACACACACACACAGACAGCATGGAACAATATCAGCATTACCAGTCTGCCTGACACTATTTGGGGCCAGAGTATGGGAGCAGTGAGGAGCGTGCCCAATTTGACTGGAGCACGGTGCGAGATTCCCAAAAGGCTGGAGCGTCGGCCATCTTGCCCGCTCTAATTTCGCTCCAAAAAAGTAGCGCTCACTTCAGGAGCTCAGGGCATGTCCAGCCCACCATGCATTTGTAGTCTACTTGTGTGCTACTATAGCCCCATGCTTTAGCTACAGCCATGGAGTTCACAAAATATTTTTTATAAAGAAACTGATAAAACACACAGGTGCAAAAGTTGACTTATCAAGATGAGGACCAAGAGCAAGAGAAGGATTTGTTGATGTAGTGTCTACAACTAGAGAATCATTGTGCAATCTGAAAAGATACGTATCCCGAAAGCATGACCGTATACTACATGCAAATGCTAAAAGAAAGGAACGAGGTTTGTAGATAACTGTGTCATTGTAGTAAAGTACTTATAAACAAAAAAAAATGATCCCTTAAATATTTTGGCCCAATAGGCCTGGTACATTCCCACTTTCAAGGAGCTTTCCGTTTTGATTGGGTTATTTTGCCTAAAAACCTTTAGGCCTATCTATAGAACATTTTTAAAACAACTCTACATCTCAGCTCAGCCTGGCAAGAGTGGCCAAAAGGGTGTTCAGCATCCCCAGTTGCTCTGCAAGTGTGGAGAGGATATTCTCCGCTGCTGCCCGGCTCTCCAGGCACCATCGCATGAGCCTGAAGCCACAGACTGGCGTGTATTCAAAACATTTATTAAAAGGCACTGTAGACAGACTAATAAGGCATTTTTCATTTCGTTTGTATTTAATTCTAAGTAAGTCACAGCCTAAATGCCAAATTTATAGACTATAATGATATAGTACAACTAAATGCTGTTTAAATGCTGAGCACTTTATGTCCCTACCAGCCTGGTGTCGCATTCACAAATGCTTCACAATGTATTTCTTTGTAGGCTACAGCCTTGAAATAATTGAAATAATAGACTAAATAATTTGTTCCTTCTTAGGCTCCATGTCTGGCTCCTGACCTATTTAGAGTGTTAATATGCAGTTTAATATGACATGTAGCCTATTTGAAATGATGTTCACTTCTTACATTCACCTTCTCATGTTCATTCGAACACCTTTCATTCAAATCCATATGGTTTGGTTTCAATACTTAAAAAACAATTGGTACACCATAGTGCCCTCAAAGCTCATCACTAAGCTAAGGAACCTGGGACACAACACCGTCTGCAACTGGATCCTGGACTTCCTTATGGGCCGCCCCCAGGTGGTAAAGGCAGGTAACAACACATCTGATCCTCAACATGAGGGCCCCTCAGGGGTGCGTGCTCAGTCCCCTCCTGTACTCCCTGTTCACCCATGACTGCACGGCCAGGCACGACTCCAACACCATCATTAAGTTTGCAGACGACAGTGGTAGGCCTGATCACCGACAACGATGAGACAGCCTATAGGGAGGTCAGAGACCTGGCCGTGTGGTTCCAGGATAACAACCTCTCCCTCAACGTGATCAAGACAAAAGGAGATGATCGTGGACTACAAGATAAGGAGGGCCGAGCGCGCCCCCATTCTCATCGACGGGGCTCTAGTGGAGCAAGTTGAGAGCTTCAAGTTCCTTGGTGTCCACATCACCAACGACTATCATGATCCAAACACACCAAGACAGTTATGAAGAGGGCATGACAACGCCTATTCAGGAGTCAGGAGACTGAAAAGTTTTGGCATGTGTCCTCAGATCCTCAAAAAGTTCTACAGCTGCACCATCAAGAGCATCCTGACTGGTTGCATCACGGCCTGGTATGGCAACTGCTCGGCCTCCGACCGCAAGGCAATACAGAGGGTAGTGCATACGGTCCAGTACATCACTGGGGCCAAGCTTCATGCCATCCAGGACCTCTATACCAGGCAGTGTCAGAGGAAGGCCCTAAAAATTGCCAAAGACTCCAGCCACCCCAGTAGTAGACTGTTCTCTCTGCTACCTCATGGCAAGCGGTACCGGAGCACCAAGTCTAGGTCCAAAAGGCTTCTTAACAGCTGCTACCTCCAAGTCAAATGGCTACCCAGACGATTTGCATTGAACCCCCCACCACCACCTTTACGCTGCTGCTACTCTGTTTATTATCTATGCATAGTCACTTTACCTCTACCTACATGTAGATATTACCCTAATTACCTCGACTAACCTGTCATTGTAAATAAGAATTTGTTCTTAAGTGACTTGCCTAGTTAAATAAAAGGTTAAATAAAATACAAATAAGTAAATATAGCCTCGCTACTGTTATTTTATTGTTGCTCCTTAATTATTTGTTATTTTTCCCTAGCAAATACTTTAACACTTATTTTTCTTAAAACTGCATTGTTGGTTAAGGGCATGTAAATAAGCATTTCACAGTAAGGTCTACATCTGTTGTATTCGGCGCATGTGACAAATACAATTTGATTTAGTAGGTCCAGGTAGTCACAAAAATAGACGGGTGTTGGTTAAATTGTGATTTTAATGAATGGAGCGAATTTTGGCGCGGGTTTTTAGTGGAAAGGACATGGAGCCCAAGCACCACTCCATTAGCGATGAGCGGCTCTGCTCACACGCTCTGGTTGGGGCTCAATGAGCATTAGCCAAAGGGATACAAAAGGATACTTCCTCTGCTCTGCCCTCCATTTACCTCACCCCTTCCCTCCCTTCCTCCCCTCTCTACCTCTCAGTGTGGCGGAGGTGTGCAGTCCTTTGGGTTCGTGCTGGTGGACGGTCTTCAGCAGGTCGGGGTCAGAGTCAAACAGCTCCCGCTGGTTCTGCCAGTAGTTGCCGGGGGAGACCAGCAGACAACCGTGCTCCGGCAGCACTGTCTGCATACGCCGTAACCCCGGCAACAGGTCCGTCACCTGCAGGCAGAGCGCCTCCAAGCTCCTGACCCCAGAACTGCAAAGAGACGAAAGGTAAGTCCGGTCAAGTCAAGGTGCATTTTAAAACGGTAGAGAAAGCTAGAGGTGGGGGAGAGACATTGGATGTGCGTATGTAGTTTCCCATACCCGTCGTTGTGTACATGGTTGCGGATCTCCTCCAGCAGGCTGAAAACGCGGCCCAGTGGGGAGCGGAACACGTCCACAGGGACCAGCGTACTGTCCCAGGGAGACACAGCTGCCTTCACCAGGACCTGCTGGATGTAGGCCACCGGAGGACCCCGATACTGGAGAAACAGCGCCATAGAGGGTTTTGAAAAACATGGCAGAGAAACGGATGAGTTAGTTATTTTACAGTCCCTTTTTCAGCTGATATTTCAAAGAACTCAATGCAATTGGTAACTACCTGGTACCAAATGGTACTTAGTGGTGTTAGGTTTATTTTTTAAAGATCATGATATTACAAATGTACCATGTAAACAGTCAAGCCATGTAGGTACTGTAAGTGGGGTGATCTTTTGACCATGAGTCTTACCCAGTCAGGCCGCTCGCCGAGGTCTCCCTGGGGCTCATGGGAAGGGACGGTGTAATCTCGGACCCGTGTGGTGAACTCCACCGGTCCGGTCCCCGGCAGAGGCAGCCGCAGCAGGGGGTAACTGAGAGAGGGGGGAGAGAGAGATGACTTGGGAGAACATGGGAGTGGAGAATAATTGACAATGTGGTCTGAATATTAGTTACAGGCCTGAGTATTGTGAATTATTATCCCAGCACTAAAATACACACCCTCTACCAAAATGATAATTTCCTTAGAGTTAAATGTACACTGAACAAAAATAAACACAACATGCAACAATTTCAAAGATTTTACTGAGTTACAGTTCAAATAAGGAAATCAGTAAATTGAAAAAAATTCATTAGGCCCTAATCTATGGATTTCACATGACTGGGAATACAGATATGCATCTGTTGGTCACAGATACCTTCAAAGAAACGGTAGGGGCTTGGATCAGAAAACCAGTCAGTATCTGGTGTGACCATTATTTGCCTCATGTACCAAGACATCTCTTTAGCATAGAGTTGATCAAGCTGTTGCAAAGTTGCTGGATATTGGCGGGAACTGGTACAAGCTGTCGTACACATCGTTCCAGAGCATCCCAAACATGCTCAATGGGCGACATGTCTGGAGAGTATGCAGGCCATGGAAGAACTGGGACATTTTCAGCTTCCAGGAATTGTGTACAGATCTTTGCAATGTGGGGCTGTGCATTATCATTCTGAAAAATTAGGTGATTGCGTCGGATGAATGGCACGATAATGGGCCTCAGGATCTCGTCACGGTATCTCTGTGCATTCAAATTGCCATCAATAAAATGCGATTGTGTTCATAGTTTGTAGCTTATGCCTGCCTATACCATAACCCCACTGCCACCATGGGGAATTCTGTTCACAATAGCAAACCACTCGCCCACACTACGCCATCTGCTGGTACAGTTGAAACCAGGATTCATCCGTGAAGAGCACACTTCTCCAGCGTGCCAGTGGCTATCTAATGTGAGCGTTTTCCCACTGAAGTTGGTTGCGATGCTGAACTGCAGTCAGGTCAAGACCTTGGTGAGGACGACGAGCACACATATGAGCTTCCCTGAGACGGTTTCTGACAGTTTGTGCAGAAATTATTTAGTTGTGCAAACCCACAGTTTCATCAGCTGTCCGGGTGGCTGGTCTCAGACAATCCCACAGGTGTAGGCCAATTGCACGCTCCCTCAAAACTTGAGACATCTGTGGTATTTTGTTGTGTGACAAACTTCCACATTTTAGAGTGGCTTTTTATTGTCCCCAGCACAAGGTGCACCTGTGTAATAATCCTGCGGTCAATTAGCTTCTTAATATACCACACCTGTAAGGTGGATGGATTATCTTGGCAAAGGCGAAATGCTCACTAACAGGGATGTAAACAAATGTGTGCACCAAATTTGAGAGAATTTCGGGGATCTTTTATTTTAGCTCATGAAACCAACACTACATGTTGCATTTATATTGCTGTTCAGTATAATAATACATGTATGTGTATATAAGCATCCCTGAGTATGCAAGTGTGTGAATGTCTGTGTAAGAGAGAAAAAAAGAAGTCGGTGCCACTGCCTCCACTGTCCTTTGTTGGCAGATTTAGCATTAACTAGAGACCGACCACTCGTTTCCCAAGGAAGAGGTTGGCTCTTACGAAACACACTGAGATTGACAAGATTTAGTAGACCGATACACTCGCACGTGCACGATTGCACGCCCCACACACAGACACAGGAACGAACACACACACATACTTAATGAGAAAAGGATTGAAGGGGTTTAGCGCTTAATATGTATGCCGATACCATATCCACTCATGAATGTGTGTTTGTAAAACATGAGTCTACTAATGCCCACTAATTACACCCTAATGCAAGAGTAAGTAACTACAACCTTTCATCCCAGGTTGTCATCGTCTTCACTCAACCATTGTCCTAGAAAGGACCACTTTCTATGGCCCATTTGCCCTGTGAACAAACTCATTTTAAATGAGAAAAAAAACAAAGAAAACCAACAAGTGCATTAAGTTCAAGGGCGCCTCCAAAATTCATGGAAAGCTACGAGGCTACTGAGGCTAAGACAAACAGCCAGTGACAGTGCTGGATTCGTCTGTCTCTGTCAGGTCATTGGGTACACTTTACCACGACTGGAAATGATGATGACAGCCTGGCAATACTGTAGCAAAGGGATGAATGTAGGTACAAATTTGGAGAACGCCAACCATAACCAGTTAAAATCTCTTACCCCTCGTGAGGAGACTACCCCACTGTGAAAGGATATAGTCCTAGCTCTGTTGCTGAGAAGTTGAAGCCCACTTCCATAGACAATCAAAAGCATTTCAAACCTCTTGAATAATTAACTAAAGATTCCAACAGGTCATTGGGAAATTGATTTTCAGGTGAGGACAGAACACACTGAAACGTTTATGGGTGTTCTATATACTAAACACTGTCAATACTGACTCAGTATCCTGACCTGCACCACATCAAAATGTGCAGTCTGCATAGTTCCAAAGTATAGTACAATAAATCATTTTTTTTTTCTTCACATACACATATTTAGCAGATGTTATTGCGGGTGTAGCGAAATGCTTGTTTTTTAAAATAGTGATGTGACTGACAGTGTTACTCAGTATCTAAGTGCTTGAACACTCTTTCATCCTGTTTCTTTGGCAGCCTGTCAGGCCCGGGGCCACGGGATACACATTTCTCTTTGAGGACACTACACCCTCTCTCCCGCTCGCTCTCCCTCTCTCTCTCTCTCTCTCTCTCTAAGGTCACTGTACTGCCACAAAGGGCTTTTGTTTTGCAGCAGGAGCCCCCACCTCCTGGGAGGCAGATGGAGGGCCAGGAACACACAGATAGGCCTATTCTCCAGGGGTCACTTTCTCACAGCCCTCTGCTGTGTCTCTCTTTTTAACTCTGCTTCCACCCCTTTAATTCCCTGCACTCAGTGCAGCCGTCAGACAGCCGTGCTTTTGGCACTGCACTGCTGCCTCCACGGTTCCATGCTGTACCGTATTCGTTCCATCCTGTCCTGACTTCTCATCTGTGACCTTTCAACTGTGACGGGGTTGACCTCTAATGTGGAACTGAGGTGGAAAAGTGTGTGTTCTGTTCCGAGTGCTGATTTATGTGTGTGGCTATGGCCGTTTCATTTAGCTGACTGGGTTTTGCAGGGCCTGCTCCTTTTTCTCCCACCTCTGTTGTTTACCTCTTTTAAAAATGTTCATCTATCCGCTTCTCTTCTCTTTTACTGACCTACCATCTCACCTCTGCCCATGTGGATAAAAAAATACATACAATCCTTTCAAAACCTGCCATAAACGTGTTCAGAGAAACCAGTACTCTTGAAGATGCACACGCCCATCCCCAGAACCCGCTTCCCTCATAGACACTCCCCTTCCTCAGACGTACCAGCAGGCGAGAATACTGGCGGAGGTGAAGAGGATGATGGGCACCGGATAGGAAGCGCAAAGCAGCCCATGGCGGTAAAACGCCGCCGAGATCTTCTCTCGCAGCCGCTCTCTCACCGTCATCCTGGGGGGCGGGGTCAGCTGCCGGCCATCGGGGGGGCGTGCGAGGACGGAGTGCCGTGGGGCATCCAGGGACCTAGGGAACCACAGAGACGAGAGGTGTGGGTTAATACAAACTCAGAGATACCATGGTTGAGGTCAATCCAAATGGAATGCAGTCAATTCAGGAAGTGATTTGAATTGAAAATTAACAAATGGAAAAAGCTTTGAATTAAAGCATTGAACATAGGTGCCCTTATTGAAATTATTGACCTGTAATTTCAGTTTACTTCCTGAATTGACTGCCTTCATTTTGAATTGACATCAACCCTGGAGGATACTCGGCACTCACCACATAATCAGCTGCTGCTGAATGTAGTCTGTGTTCATGTTGCTTTGGACGAGTCTGCCTTATTACCAATTTTTTACACAAAACACCTCAAACCCATATATGGTCACACACTGCAGAAACCAAAGAGAAGCCCTCACTAACTCCCTGTCCCATCAGAAACACCATAGATATCACGTCTACATTTCCCATCCCTAACACCACCACAAGATATTTGGTCCTACCCGTCCGTCCCAAGTACAACCTCCATTTAGCGACAACCTTACCAGATTGGCTAGGCTACGTCACAGTATCTTCTACCCCCCCGACCTCAGACAAACGCAGCCTTGCCACAGCATATATCTAGCTAGTGTAGTTACTATCCCAGACAAACTCAGCCCTGCCACAGCATCTATCTAGCTAGTGTAGTTACTATCCCAGACAAACTCAGCCCTGCCACAGCATCTATCTAGCTAGTGTAGTTACTATCCCAGACAAACTCAGCCCTGCCACAGCATCTATCTAGCTAGTGTAGTTACTATCCCAGACAAACTCAGCCCTGCCACAGCATCTATCTAGCTAGTGTAGTTACTATCCCAGACAAACTCAGCCCTGCCACAGCATCTATCTAGCTAGTGTAGTTACTATCCCAGACAAACTCAGCCCTGCCACAGCATCTATCTAGCTAGTGTAGTTACTATCCCAGACAAACTCAGCTCTGTCCCCGTTGCCTTTCTTTAATTGGAAAAAGTGCCTTTCTGTCCCAGTACCTGTTCAGGGGGAAGTATGGCTGCCTCTCACGCTCTCTCGTGCCTGTTTGGCCTAAGTCCTCTAAAGGCACCCGATTTTAAAGGTTTCACGGAGATCTCTGGCTTAAAACAACAGAGCCCTATTTCAGGCACCACAGCCAAAGTGTGACTGACTGGCTCAGCTCTACCCCCTGAGTACTCTGGAAACATTCCTGGGGGAATTTAGCCTACCTCTGGAGCGGCTTGATCTTCCACTATAAATACTCTATATACAGTAAACACAGCAGGCAGCACAACACACACATACCAACACAATGGCTAGAGGGTAAACCGACGGTTGAATTTAATCAGAGGCCTCGAGTGCCGTGACTCAACCCATTTCTACTTTGCTCTACATATTGACCTGATATCTAGCCTGTAGGTCCCATTATGCCCTGTTCGTCCATCTCCTCAGTCCTTCCCTGGTGTTGTGCAGGAAAACGATCTCCGTCAGTGAGTTCATCTGGGATAGGAAACGCCACAACGAGGCTCACAGGTCTATGCCCCCACCCTCTCTACCTCTTTTTCCCTAGTCTCTCCATCCTGCAGCTACACGGGTGAGGCAGACTTAACGGGTAACACTCTGTACGACACGTCAGGCAGACAGTCAAGTCAGTCTGCACATGACAGTGAGTTTTTTATTTTACCTTTATTTAACTAGGCAAGTCAGACAAGAACAAATTCTTATTTTCAATGACGGCCTAGGAACAGTGGGGTAACTGCCTTGTTCAGGGGCAGAACGACAGATTTTTACCTTGTCAGCTCGGGGATTCAATCTTGCAACCTTCCGGTTACTAGCCCAATGCTCTAACCACTAGGCGACCTGCCGCCCCAGTCGTCAGTGCATACCTCAGACTATAAAGCATTTTAAGACAAAGAAAACAACTGACCCAGCCAGAAATACCAGAGACTTTATGATGCCAAGTCTTGAGACATGTGCCACTATGGATTCCAGTAGCCCAGCTCAGGGAGGGGGCAGCAGTTTACCTTCAGTAGGCCTACCTGCTTAACCACTCATACAGAAAACAATACAGCTTCTGACAAAACAGAGCATGTCATTATGTTCCAAAAGCACTTGTGCAAGAACATCAGGGACAAAAATGCCTCCCAAAACCATTAACCTCTTTTTACATAGTAGCCTGTGTGTACTACATGTTTTTCTAGTTGCAAGTTCCCAGGAAATGAAAATAAGATTTTAATTTAAATGGTGCGTACCGGTAGGCTACATTTTCCAAAAAATGTGCAGACACGCTTCCCTCAGAAACATGTTTGTTAGCTCATGGAGGAATTGGTAACAGAGTTACACAAGACTAGGCTTAAGATTTCATCATATGCTGCTCTGAAGAAGAGTGTGCCTGAAGTAAACCAAATAAATGCTTACCTCCTAACGATGCTTCCTAAAATCCCCAGTTTGAAGGCATCGCTGGATCCTATACAGTCCATTGCCATGATCCACACCTGTGTAAGGGGTCTTAAAACCCAATGTAAAAAAGCTAAGACTCCTGACAAGTAGCAACATAAATGCAGGGATTTTAGGCTGCATTGAGAAGCAGCAAGATTGTATTTCAGCTCCCTTCTCCCATAGTAAACTGAGCACTTGCTCCTCAACTTTAATGCACCATAACTGTACAGACCATTCTTGAGTCAATGTCAGCTGGGACTAATGCCTGAAGGCTTTATTGCGACAACTCATTTACAGCCACCCATTTACAAACACACAGGGAGCAAATTGGCCCAGTCAATCAGTAACCACTATTATGTCATCGAAAATGGCCAAAACTCGGTCCAAAAACTACAATGAAAACGTTGAGTGACCCGTCACAAAGGCTTTAGTGATGAGACACAATGAACATTTCAATGGAAAATCAGTGGGCCTATGTGTATTGTGCAACAACAACAAAAAAACTCCTTAACATTCACATACTGAGTTGAATAAAATATCAGCTTTTTTTTTTAAAGAAAATTGTATGTAACGTGAATGTGTGGGCGTGTGTGGTTTGAACATGCATGAAACATACAGTAGGTGAATGAATGTGAGAAGTGTAAAAATGTGAAAGTGCACAGAATGTCAATAAGTCTATATTTGACTTTGAGATTCGAATTTGGACGGCAGATGGTTTTACTTCAACTAACCAAGTTTTAAGCAAAAAAAATAAAAGTGCTTGATTGTCTTTGCGACTGCACTTGAAGAAACTTTCAAAGTTTTTACCATTTTCCATATTGACTGACCTTCATGTCTTAAAGTAATGATGGACTGTCGTTTCTCTTTGCTTATTTGAGCTGTTCTTGCCATAATATGGCCTTGGTCTTTTACCAAATAGGTGCTATCTTCTGTATACCATACCTTGTCAAGACACAACAGATTGGCTCAAACGCATTAAGAAGTTAAGAAATTCCACAAATGAACTTTTAACAAGGCACACCTGCTAATTTGAATGCATTCCATTCCAGGTGACTACCTCATGAAGCTGGTTGAGAGAATGCCAAGCATGTGAATAGCTGTCAAAGGCAAAGGGTGGCTACTTTGGAGAATCTGAAATATAAAATATATTTTGATTTGTTCCAACACTTTTTTGGTTACGACAGATTTTTACCTTGTCAGCTCGGGGATTTTTGCACATTCCATGTGTTTTTTAATAGTTTGGATGTCTTCACTATTATTATACAATGTAGAAAATAGTAAAAAAAAGAAAGAAAAACCCTTGAATGAGTAGGTGTCCACCCCAAACTTGTTACTAGTACTGTACACACACACACATATATATATACATACACACACACACACATACAGTGGGGAGAACAAGTATTTGATACACTGCCGATCAGGACAACTGCACAGTATTGAGGGGAGGATGGATGGGGCCATGTATCGCAAGATCTTGGCCAACAACCTCCTTCCCTCAGTAAGAGCATTAAAGATGGGTCGTGGCTGGGTCTTCCAGCATGACAACGACCCGAAACACACAGCCAGGGCAACTAAGGAATGGCTCCGTAAGAAGCATCTCAAGGTCCTGGAGTGGCCTAGCCAGTCTCCAGACCTGAACCCAATAGAAAATCTTTGGAGGGAACTGAAAGTCCGTATTGCCCAGCGACAGCCCCGAAACCTGAAGGATCTGGAGAAGGTCTGTATGGAGGAATGGGCCAAAATCCCTGCTGCAGTGTGTGCGAACTTGGTCAAGAACTACAGGAAACGTATGATCTCTGTAACTGCAAACAAAGGTTTCTTTACCAAATATTAAGTTCTGCTTTTTTGATGTATCAAATACTTATGTCATGCAATAAAATGCAAATTAATTACTTAAAAATCATACAATGTGATTTTCTGGATTTTTGTTTTAGATTCCGTCTCTCACAGTTGAAGTGTACCTATGATAAAAATTACAGACCTCTACATGCTTTGTAAGTAGGAAAACCTGCAAAATCGGCAGTGTATCAAATACTTGTTCTCCCCACTGTACATACATACATACATACATACAGTTGAAATCAGAAGATTATATACACTTAGCTTGGAGACATTAAAACTCGTTTTTCAACCACTCCACAAATTTCTTGTTAACAAACTATAGTTTTGGCAAGTCGGTTAGGACATCTACTTTGTGAATGACACAAGTCATTTTTCAAACAATTGTTTACAGATTATTTCACTTATAACTCACTGTATCACAATTCCAGTGGGTCTGAAGTTTACATACACTAAGTTGACTGTGCCTTTAAACAGCTTGGAAAATTCCAGAAAATTATGTCATGGCATCATTTGAGTCAATTGGAGGTGTACCTGTGGATGTATTTCAAGGCCTACCTTCAAACTCAGTGCCTCTTTGCTTGACATCATGGGAAAATCATAAGAAATCAGCCAAGACCTCAGAAAAAAAATTGTAGACCTCCACAAGTCTGGTTCATCCTTGGGAGCAATTTCCAATCACCTGAAGGTACCACGTTCCTCTGTACAAACAATAGTACGCAAGTGTAAACACCATGGGACCACGCAGCCGTCATACCGCTCTGGAAGGAGACGCATTCTGTCTCCTAGAGATGAATGTACTTCGGTGCGAAAAGTGCAAATCAATTCCAGAACAGCAAGGACCTTATGAAGATGCTGGAGGAAACAGGTACAAAAGTATCAATATCCACAGTAAAACGAGTCCTATAGCGACATAACCTGAAAGGCCGCTCAGCAAGGAAGAAGCCACTGCTCCAAAACCGCCATAAAAAAAAACAGACTACGGTTTGCAACTGCACATGGGGATAGAGATCATACTTTTTGGAGAAATGTCCTCTGGTCTGATGAAATAAAAATAGAACTGTTTGGCCATAATGACCATTGTTATGTTTGGAGGAAAAAGGAGGAGGCTTGCAAGCCGAAGAACACCATCCCAACCGTGAAGCACGGGGGTGGCAGCATCATGTTGTGGGGGGGCTTTGCTGCAGGAGGGACTGGTGCACTTCACAAAATAGACGGCTTCATGAGGCAGGAAAATTGTGGATATATTGAAGCAACATCTCAAGACATCAGTCTGGAAGTTAAAGCTTGGTCACAAATGGGTCTTCCAAATGGACAATGACACCAAGCATACTTCCAAAGTTGTGGCAAAATGGCTTAAGGACAACAAAGTCAAGGTATTGGAGTGGCCATCACAAAGCCCTGACCTCAATCCCATAGAGAATTTGTGGGCAGAACTGAAAAAGTGTGTGCGAGCAAGGAGGCCTACAAACCTGACTCAGTTACACCAGCTCTGTCAGGAGGAATGGGCCAAAATTCACCCAACTTATTGTGGGAAGCACTGGGAATGTGATGAAAGAAATAAAAGCTGAAATAAATCACTCTCTCTCCTATTATTCTGACATTTCACACTCTTAAAATAAAGTGGTGATCCTAACTGACCTAAGACAGGGAATTTTTACTAGGATTAAATGTCAGGAATTGTGAAAAACTGAGTTTAAATGTATTTGGCTAAGGTGTATGTAAACTTCCGACTTCACCTGTATATACACACTTAGATATACAGACATATACACACATATATATATATATTTATTTTTTTACACACATACATACATACACATATATACACACTAAACGCTACATGCAACAATTTCAAAGATTTTACCAAGTTATAGTTCATATAAGGAAAACAGTTCATTTAAATAAAAATGATTGGACCCTAATCTATGAATTTCACAAGACTGGGAATACGGATATGCATCTGTTGGTCACAGATACACTACATGACCAAAGTATGTGGACACCTGCTCGTCAAACATCTCATTCCAATATCATGGGCATTAATACGGAGTTGGTTCCCTCTTTGCTGCTATAACAGCCTCCACTCTTCTGGGAAGTCTTTCCACTAGATGTTGGAACATTCCTGGGGGGAGCTGGGGACTTGCTTCCATTCAGCCACAAGAGCATTAGTAAGGTCGGGCACTGAGGTTGAGCGATTAGGTCTGGCTCGCAGTCTGCATTCCAATTCATCCCAAATGTGTTCGATGGGGTTGTGCAGGCCAGTCAAGTTCTTCCACGCCGATCTCGACAAACCATTTTTTTATGGACCTCGCTTAGTGCACGGAGGCATTGTCATGCTGGAACAGGAATGGGCCTTCCCCAAACTGTTACCACACAGTTGGAAGCACATAATCGTGTAGAATGTCATTGTATGCTGTAGCGTTAAGATTTCCCTTCACTGGAACTAAGGAGCCTAGCCCGAACCATGAAAAACAGCCCCAGACCATTATTCCTCCACCAAACGGGTGTGGCTGAAATAGCCAAATCCAGTGATGTTGAGGGGTGGCCACATACTTTTGTATATATAGCGCACCTTTAAAAAAAGTTATGGTGTGGATCAGAAAACTGGTCAGTATCCGGTGTAACCACCATTTGCCTCATGTAGCACAACATCTCCTTCGCATAAAGTTGATCAGGCTGTTGATTGTGGCCTGTGGAATGTTGTGCCACTCCTCTTCAATGGCTGTGCAAAGTTACGGGATATTGGTGGGAACTGGAACGCGCTGTTGTACACCTTGATACAGAGAATCCCAAACATGCTCAATGGGTGACATGTCTGGTGAGTATGCAGGCCATGGAAGAACTGGGACATTTTCAGCTTCCAGGAATTGATTACAGATCCTTGCGAAATGGGGCCGTGTATTATTAAGCTGAAACATGAGGTGATGGCAGTGGATGAATGGCACGACAATGGGCCTCAGGATCTCGTCACAGTATCTCTGTGCATTCAAATTGCCATCAATAAAATGTAATTGTGCTCGTTGTCTGTAACTTATGCCTGCCCATACCCCCATCGCCACCATGGGGCACTCTGTTCACGTAGACATCAGCAAACCACTCGACACCAAACATGTGGCCTGCGGTTGAGGCCGGTTGGACGTACTGCCAAATTCTCTAAAACAGAATTTCTCTGCTTATGGCAGAGAAATTAACATTAAATTCTCTGGTAACAGCTCTGGTGGACATTCCTGCTTTGATGATGATGCCAATTACACACTTCCTCAAAACTTGAGACATCTTTGGCATTGTGTTGTGTGACAAAACCTGCACATTTTAGTGGCCTTTGGTCCCCAGCACAATGTGCACCTGTGTAATGATCATGCTGTTTAATCATCTTATTGATATGCCACACCTGTCAGGTGGATAGATTATCTTGGCAAAGTAGAAATGCTCACTAACAGGTAAGTAAACAAATTTATGCAGAACATTTGAGAAATGTGTGCATATGGAACATTTCTGGGATTTTTTATTTCAGCTCATGAAACCAACACTTTACATGTTGCATTTATATTTTTGTTCAGTGTAGATGTGTAACTGATGTGAAATGGCTAGCTAGTTAGAGGTGGTGCGCACTAATAGCCTTTCAAACGGTGACGTCACTCGCTTTGAGACATTGAAGTAGTGGTTCCCCTTGCTCTGCAAGGGCCGCGGCTTTTGTGGAGCGATGGGTAACGATGCTTCGTGGGTGACTGTTGATGTGTGCAGAGGGTCCCTGGTTCGCGAGGGGACGGACTAAAGTTATACTGTTACAGATGCTCTTTCAGATCTGGAGGAGGAGCTGTTCAAAACATTGAGCCTGTTTATGTGAAGAGAAGTAGATCTTACAGAGTAGGGGTTAAATTAAAAACATGAAGTGCTTGCAGCACTCCAGGACCAGGGTTGTCTAACTCTGTTCTAAAGGGTGATGCTTTGTCATTACTGTATCTGTACGATCACCGTTTCCCTCCTCTATGGCTGCTCAGATGGCACTAAGTGGGACAAAAAACACCCCTCCCCACCCAAGACATAATCGACCCTCATCCCTCTCAATAACATCCTCCTGGTCAATCTCCATGGGCAGAGAAATCCCAAATACTCAGTTACTTAATGTGTAGGTGTTGACCAATCAAATTGCATTTGGTCAACTTTAACCAACTGGTGTGGCGCAACTCTGTAACAATATAAATTCCTCAGATAGAAAAAAAGTTTACATTTGAATTTCACAATTTGGTATCAATAACAGATACCAGTACTACTGCTAATACATAATTCAGAAACACAGTCACCCTCGTCTGTGCACACAGTAGGTAAGGGTGGTGATGGTGATACAACGCCGTAAATATCCCTACACGTTATCTCATTCAAATCAATTGTGTAAAAGTTTGCGCAATGCTTAGATTAATAGTAATTAACTAGATGGCAGAAAACAATGTATTCACACATGCGAACAAACTTTACAGGCCTCCCGAGGGCGCGCTGTCGGCTGTCAAATGAGTCACCAGTAGCGTTAGCTTTAACAGGTGCTAACGTTACTTAGCGAGCTAACGTTAACGAACACAGGGCAACTTAACTTGAATTTACTTTCGTATTACCATATACACCTGAAACTACCAAAAACAATGTTAATCCATAATTCTGCAACATGGAACGTTGTAAAATCAGCTTCAACGCGTGAATCAAGCGTAACGTCGTTAGCTAGCTTCTACTGTTAGCAGATATGGTAAATGCTTGCTAACACATTGCTGAATGACGCCAACCAACACCAGCAACGTATCCATGACAGCAAGGAAGGGTTGTTGACCTTACGCTGATAGTAGTGCAGGCAGCTAGAAATTAGATAATCACATTAGCGTTGCCGAGTAATGCCAGTGACATCGTCTGTCAATAGCTATTAGTTAAGCGAACTTGGCTGGCTAGTTGCTACCACCAAAAACACCTAACCGCGAGTCCCGCGTTCATCCCCCTCGCAAAACCAAGAGAAGTTCTACCCTAGGTCGAAAAAATATATCTTCAACCTAGGTTATACGCGCCTAACTTCGTTAGCTAGCTTAAAGATGATTATGGGTCGCTTTGCTAACTAATCGAGTAAATTAGCTACCTAAATTAATACACACCAAAGCTAACGTTAGCTAGTTGACTAGCTAGCTACTACGTTACACTTGCCTGGCTGAATAACTTTCTCGTGTCTTCGTCGATAGTGCTGGTCCTGCTATCGAGGAGCTAGTCGTGTACCGTCTTAACCTCCTTATTCTAGTAGCTAGGATTTAGCTAATTTAACTGGAAAAACTGACTGCATCAACAGAACCATGTCACTACTGTGTTTCAGCAGCAGGGTGAATTGTCGACCTCACCCTTTACTTCATCCAAGACAGAAAAGCATGAGGATATAGCGACACGCGCTGGATATATTACTGTAAACCATAGTATTTTACCTTCATGAACAACAACGCCCAAAAACGCATACACTGGTGTTTGTCTTAAATGTGCTGTTTATTTTTTATTGTTTTGTATAACACAAGTCCAACCTAGTTAGATAAGTTCCCATGTCGCTTGAGAAATTACCTATTCACCCAGGCTTCCTATGTCAGCTTTGCAATGCATGTGTCGGGTTGGTTCTAATGCAGAAATCCAATGTTCAATTCAATACCACATCTCCAGTTCAAAACTGATCCCAACCTGTTTCATGACCATAATTCAGCACTTTGGTTGTCCTAAATTGCAAACCTCCCACATGTGTGTTGAGCCCATAGAGATAGATAGATGACTCATCTTTCTAGCTGTGCCATTACAACTCTATAACAGCATTGGCAGCTCCAGAGGCAAAATCTCAATTTTCTTCTTCACGATTGGCTGATCCCTCCTGATGACCCGGTTGGACATGATTCCAACAGAGTCACCAGGAGGGATCAGCCAATGAAGAGCCAATGAAGTTGGAAGTTCCACGAGGTTGACTATTTTAAAATGTTGGAAGCCCAATGGCCCAATAGCTGCCCATGCTAATACAGACTTTTGGCCACTAGAGGCCTCTATCATTCTCTGGTTGAGCTCAGAGAGCCATGTGACTGAGAGGTGAGGGACTGGGGGTCGACACTGGGAAGGGAGGCAGAAAGGATCCATCGAGGGCTTAAAGGACTGCACTGAATGTCCCCCTGGCGAAAAAGGAAGCCCCCTTGTCGTGGACCTTGTATTGGAAGAGTTTCTTCTGGGTCGGCCACCTGTCACATTGTCCTCGCTTCCACCTGAAACACACACAGTACGGTTCAGCTTAATGCGTTTAACAGTTCTCTTTCTCTCTTTTTTCCCCACTCTCACACAGATAATGTAATCCATCTGACTTGTCCGTGGATGTCCCTGCAGTAGCCGGTGGGGAGACCCTGTACTTGGAGTGTGAGGCTGCACTGGTGTATAAGGCCCCTCAGGAGCCACTCTGAGCGTTCATCATCACTCTCCTCTTCTTCTGCCTCACATCGCACCAACATCACCATGCTGCCCTGCAGATCAAAGAGAAAAGGGATAGTAGATAGAGGAATGTGTGTGATTATTTGAACAGAGACAGACGAACGAGACAGTGAGCTTGTGATACCGTGCGCCTCCCATGTCACACCGCTCATCCGTACACTCCACTAGCTTCCAGCCAAAGCTCGCATCCACTACAAAATCATGGTACTTGCCTACGGAGCAGCAAAAAGAACTGCCCATCTCTACCTTCAGGCTATGCTCAAACCCTACACCCTAACCCTGTAAATAGCCTGTAAATAGCCCAGCCAATCTACCTCATCCCCATACTGTATTCATTTATTTATCTTGCTCCTTTGCACCCCAGTATCTCAACTTGCACATTCATCTTCTGCACATCGTACCATTCCAGTGTTTAATTGCTATATTGTAATTACTTTGCCACCATGGCCTATTTATTGCCTTACCTCTCTTATCCTACCTCATTTGCACATGCTGTATATAGATTTTTCTACTGTATTATTGATTGTATGTTTGTTTATTCCATGTGTAACTCTGTTGTTGTATGTGTCGAACTGTTTTGCTTTATCTTGGCCAGGTCGCAGTTGAAAATGAGAACTTGTTCTCAACTAGCCTACCTGGTTAAATAAAGGTGAAACAAAATAATTTAAAACCTGAGCACTGAGCTAAATGACTAAAATGTAACTGTAAAATGTGAGACTGTATTATCTGACCTGCAGCTCAGAGCAGACAGTGGCTCTGCAGTAATGACTGAAGTCCAGCGCTGCCCCAACACTGACCCCCAGACTCAGGACCACACTGAGGTCATCCACCAGGAGCACAGGGGGACCCCACTCCTCACCACTTCCCCCTACTGCCAACCTTACATTGTCCCGCACAAAGTCATATAGACCCTGCAGGCCAGAACTGGGGTCTCTGTGGAGGTGGAGGGGAACAGAGAGAGATGGAGAAAGATTGAGGGGGCGAGGGATGAGAGACAAAGAAAGAAAGGGGACATAGAGGGGGAGATAAATTAAGGGGGAAGAGATATTTTCAGATTCATATTATCATTAACTGCTTTGATTACATCAGAAAAAAAGATGTATGAGTGTGTCAAACAATACAGGTCGGATTCCCGGAACCAGATAAAGTCTATGATATTCTAGGACCAAAATGCACTTTCAATGGAGCTTCTGCGCTGAATGAACATGCTTTTTAGTCCAGGAGTAGGCTTGATCAGAGTCAACGCTACAGACAGGTACCTGAGGAAGTCCACTGCCCGGGTTCCTTTGCTGGACTCCCCCTGAAGCAGTACCCCCAAGGATTCCTTTAGTCCCTCTATGAACACCAGCTGCCCTTTCTCCCTTGCCTGGGCCAAACTCACACCCTGATTAACATGGAACACAGTGAAAGAACCCATACAACATGTAGTTAATACATCTCCACCAAGCAACAGCAAACCAAACAAAACTGTAAAGACACATTTACTTGCACAGTATGTATAAGAGTGGCTAGGGGAAAGTTTAACCCAACGTTTTGGAGAATAAGTAGTCACCAACCGTTGACTAATTGCACTGTAGTGACTGAAGGACTGCACAAGACCCAGCAAACACACCTTACAGCCCACTGTAAATCACACAAAAAAATTCTGAGGACGTCTGGCCTCACCAGATTTAACTTTTGACCACTTATGAGAGTGCATCAGAGTAGTACACAACTTGGCCCCATATGTTCCCTCTATTACTGACTGTCATTGTTTTTCACCTAACACTACAATCAACAGCAATAATAGAGGGCACGGTGTTACGCACAAGTTTCAGTCAACTAGACATCAGTCCACTCACATAAATCCTCACCTCGTAAATAAAAGGAGAGGAAATGGTGAATGAGGAAGGACGCGTCTGTCTGTTTGTCAGACACCAAGATAAACTCTCCCTGCAGAGAACAGACATAAATCCACAGATGTTAGGATTAGGCATATGGATTTAAATTGGTAACGGTTAGGGGTGAGGTTTAGGGTTACCGCCTTGAAGTTGTCGGGACTAGTATTGAGAATACTGTTGAGCTCTGCAAACATCTTGAGAAGGGATGACGACTTCTCATACGAATCTTTGGAATGTCTTCTGGTGAGTTGCTATCTTATAGCTACCTAGTTAGCTAGATAAATACTAACATCGATTGATATAAATTACTTTAATAAATATGAACGCTTAACACTCCCAGGAAAATACATTTAACTAACGTTAGCGCAGACTGCCGAGGGAGGCTATGAAGTTGGCTAGATTGTTGACACGAATTTTAGCGTTATCCAGGACAAACCCCAACAGCTCAAACTATTTTTTTTGTCAATAATAACCACATTGTTTAAAACAATTCCGCATTCATCGCTATTTCATTTTCCGAATGTTTGTTGTGGGAAAAAGTAGCATGGGTGCATGATCGTAGTTTCTACTGCACAAAGAGAGGGACAATCTGAGCATGTGAAAAGCGTTTCGAATTCTTCCTTGAGGTTTAACGGCGGTTGGCATCCAATAAATGTTGCATTACCGCCACCTACTAGACTGGAGTACAACTCCCTTATACTTTGAAAAAATAAACAAATACCTTACCATCTAACACTACACTCACAAAAAAATCCCTCTACTCCACTATTTAAATTTATTTAGTCCTACCTCAGGCCAACAACCTGAAAGGATGGGACACCACCACTTAACACACCCTGTAACTCTTCTGATGTCAAGTCTCGCACACACAAATACCTCTCTGCAGCTGCCACCACAACCTCAATTTTCTGCGACTTACATTCCATCCCTGCAGTACAGTTTTTAGCCATTGCTTCAAATGCTAAAAATCCAATCTTACTGAAACGTATATAATTTGTTGGCCTATCCTTCTGTACTGGTACAGATCAACTACTCACACCACTCCTCTCAGGATCCCTCCCCCTTGACCCATCTTCCTCTCCTTTCTTCACTGCCTCAGCATATGACAACTTCTGCACTACTCTAACCCTGGAAACCTCAACCTGCCTCTCTCGCACGGGACATTTCTGATCCCCAGCCCCATTGGCACCCATACAATTAACACATACCACTACTTTCCCCAATGCTACACATTCCTTTGTCTCATGCCCTTCTGCACACTTCTCACACCTAGAAACCTCCCTCCTACACACTGCTGCCACATACCCATAAGCTTGAAACCTGTAACAACATAATGTATTTGGCACAAAAGCTCCCACAGGATAACTTATATAGCCTAACATCACTTTGTCGGGCAAAGACTCAACATCAAAACTCAAAAGAACAGACAATGACACTTCTGTTTTGCCACCCTGTCTATGTCGTACCAAACGACGAGCATCACAAACACTGTCAATCTTCCCCTCCAGTTGGTCAACTTTTACATTTACTGCTACCCCAGTAATCACTCTTTTCAATTACGTCCTTTTCTTGAGAGCAAAACAATTCACATTTCTTTCCCCCATTTTGTTAAACGCGGAGCGCCTTCTTCCTCTGACCAGCAGAAATACAAACAATTATCACAAGACCATTTCTGGTTACCCTCACCGATTCAACAGCACCCAACTCTATTTTCACCCACCCTGAAACCACACTCGGTGCAAGGCTCGGGCTCCGAGACCTTCACCACACCTACCACCTCCGATACTTTGACCTCATTCACTTCCATTTCTCCTCCTGTCTTCAGCTCACACTACTTACACTTTTTACTATTCTTCTTTAAGGGAAGGGTTAGCTAAAATGGTTAGGGTTTGGGGAAGGGTTAGCTAACATGCAAAGTCGCTAAAAAGTAGTAAGTTGCTAAAATGCTAAAGTTGTCCGTGATGAGATTCAAACTCGCAACCTTTGGGTTGCTAAACGTTTGCGTTATACCCATCCTCCCCTACCAACCACCCTACTTTAGTTTTTGCCTTAAGTAACCATATGTCTTATGAAACCTACAAAACATAACATATCATACTCATTTGAGTGTTGCCTATTTTCAGTTACTATGTTATGTCTAGTCTATGAAACCAGGCTGCAACTACACATTCCTTTGTCTCATGCCCTCCTGTACACTTCTCACATCTAGGAATCTCCCTCCAACACACTGCTACAATATGACCGTAAACTTTGCACCTAAAACACCGTAATAGGTTTGGGACTAAAGCGCTCATGGTGCTTGTTACTCTAACAACCGCTAACAAGCCATACCTCTGGTTCGGGCAGCCATTCCTATGGGGGAAATGAATGCGTAAAGAAAGGGGTTTTGGGGTAAACGCTGAAAATAAGGTATGCGGTTAACACAGGTTTAGGAGATCTTATAAATATATATATATATATATCAGTCCGTTAACATGACCTTTATGAATTATGAAGCCTTTATGTGCTTGTTTAGATTACATGAATGCAAAAAAAAATCTCTAAAAACTGATGAAGATTATCTCCAGTGGCGTGCAGTTTTATAAATAATCTCATGCCATTCTAACATTTGTCCATGAGGCTGAGAGAAAATGTTGCTGTTTTAAAGCTAATCTCCTGGAATTCTACACATATTGCTACATATGTCGCTGCATGTAGAAAATTCTAGGAATTTTTCAGTAATTGACAAGCTGTCACCAATCAATCAATGTCTGGTTGTGTGTTGCTTTGTTGAGCCAGGGGAGGCTGACTTCTGTAAATCTTGATCGTACAAAACCTATTATTTGAACTCACAGACGTAAGAAGCTTGTGGGAACGTCAGCATGGAAGATCCGCCCATGAAATTATGTTTTTTTTTTTGTCTAAAAGACAACTGAGGAAGGTTTCGATCTATCGACCTCTGGGTTATGGGCCCAGTGCGCTTCCTCTGCGCCAATCTGCTACAAACCACTCAGATTGACCCCAAACCCACAATCCATGGCTTAGAAAGAAAGTGCCTTATCCATTAGGCCACTGGGGCTTGATGACACAAGTACAGACTGTATGAACTGAAAGAAGCAGGGAAACTGTGATCCCCTGCTCCATATGCTTCCCATGCCGTATGTGTTCGTTCTGTGGTTGTCACGATCGTCTATGGGTGAGAGAGAGGACCAAGGCGCAGCGTGTGCAAAATACATTCTCTTTATTTTGAGAAGGGAAAAACACGCAACGAACACTATAACAAAACGAAACAAAAAACGATCGTGAAGCTATAAACGTAAGTGCACACACAAGCTACAAACGTACAACATAGACAATTACCCACATTAACCTAGTGCCTATGGCTGTCTTAAATATGGCTCCCAATCAGAGACAATTAATGACATCTGTCTCTGATTGAGAACCATTCATGCAACCATAGACACAGCTAGACACCTACACTAAAGACAAACCCATCTACTCTACTTAACCCCCTAAACCATACAACCACCCTAGACAATACAAAACCACATACCTTCCCCATGTCACACCCTGACCTAACTAAAATAATAAAGGAAACAAAGAATACTAAGGCCAGGGCGTGACAGTACCCCCCCCCCAAAGGTGCGGACTCCGGCCGCAGAACCTGAAACAGAAGGGGAGGGTCCGGGGTGGCCCCCATCATGGCGGCGGCTCGGGCGCGGGACGAGGCCCCCACTCCACCATTGTCAATACCCGCTTTGGTGGCGCCTCTGGAGCGGCGACCCTTGTAGCAAGTCCCGGACTGAAGACCATCCCAGAGGGCGCCACCGGACGGATGGGTAGCTCCGGACTGAGGGGTAGCTCCGGACTGAGGGGTAGCTCCGGACTGAGGGGTAGCTCCGGACTGAGGGGTAGCTCCGGACTGAGGGACGGCAGCTCCGGACTGAGGGACGGCAGCTCCGGACTGAGGGACTGCAGCTCCGGACTGAGGGACTGCAGCTCCGGACTGAGGGACTGCAGCTCCGGACTGAGGGACTGCAGCTCCGGACTGAGGGACTGCAGCTCCGGACTGAGGGACTCCGGGCTGACGGATCTGGCTGCTCATGGCGGGCTGACGGATCTGGCTGCTCATGGCTGGCTGGCGGATCTGGCTGCTCATGGCTGGCTGGCGGATCTGGCTGCTCATGGCTGGCTGGCGGATCTGGCTGCTCATGGCTGGCTGGCGGATCTGGCTGCTCATGGCTGGCTGGCGGATCTGGCTGCTCATGGCTGGCTGGCGGATCTGGCTGCTCATGGCTGGCTGGCGGATCTGGCTGCTCATGGCTGGCTGGCGGCTCTGGCGGATCCTGGCTGACTGGCGGCTCTGGCGGATCCTGGCTGGTTGGCGGCTCTGGCGGATCCTGGCTGGTTGGCGGCTCTGGCGTATCCTGGCTGGTTGGCGGCTCTGGCGTATCCTGGCTGGTTGGCGGCTCTGGCGGATCCTGGCTGGTTGGCGGCTCTGGCGGATCCTGGTAGGTTGGCGGCTCTGGCGGATCCTGGTAGGTTGGCGGCTCTGGCGGCTCCTGGCTGGTTGGCGGCTCTGGCGGCTCGGGACAGACGGGCGGCTCTGACCGCTCGGGACAGACGGGCGGCTCTGACCGCTCGGGACAGACGGGCGGCTCTGACGGCTCGGGGCAGACGGATGGCTCTGACGGCTCGGGGCAGACGGATGGCTCTGACGGCTCGGGGCAGACGGATGGCTCTGACGGCTCGGGGCAGACGGATGGCTCAGATGGCGCTGGGCAGACGGATGGCTCAGATGGCGCTGGGCAGACGGATGGCTCAGATGGCGCTGGGCAGACGGATGGCTCAGATGGCGCTGGGCAGACGGATGGCTCAGATGGCGCTGGGCAGACGGGCAGTTCAGGCGCCGCTGGGCAGACGGCAGACTCTGGCCGGCTGAGGCGCACTGTAGGCCTGGTGCGTGGTGCCGGAACTGGTGGTACCGGGCTGGGGACACGCACCTGAAGGCTAGTGCGGGGAGAAGGAACAGGGCATACTGGACCCTGGAGACGCACATTTGGCCTAGTGCGTGGTGCCGGCACTGGTGGTAGCGGGCTGGGGACACGCATCTCAGGGCTAGTGCGGGGAGCAGCAACAGGACGCACAGGACTCTGGAGAAGCACAGGAGGCTTGGTGCGTGGTGCTGGAACTGGTGGTACCGGGCTGGAGACACGCTCCATAGGGCGAGTGCGTGGAGGAGGAACAGGGCTCTGGAGACACACTGGAAGCCTGGTGCGTGGTGTAGGCACTGGTGGTACTGGGCTGGGGCGGGGAGGTGGCGCCGGAAATACCGGACCGTGCAGGCGTACTGGCTCCCTTGAGCACTGAGCCTGCCCAACCTTACCTGGTTGTATGCTCCCCGTCGCCCGACCAGTGCGGGGAGGTGGAATAACCTGCACCGGGCTATGTAGGCGAACCGGGGACACCATGCGTAAGGCTGGTGCCATGTAAGCCGGCCCGAGGAGACGCACTGGAGACCAGACGCTTTGAGCCAGCTTCATGGCACCTGGCTCAATCTAGCCCGGCCGATACGTGGAGCTGGAATGTACCGAACCGGGCTATGCACGCGTACAGGAGACACCATGCGCTCTACTGCGTAACACGGTGTCTGCCCGTACTCTCGCTCTCCACGGTAAGTACAGGGAGTAGGCGCAGGTCTCCTACCTGACTTCGCCACACTCCCTTTAAGCCCCCCCCCAATACATTTTTTGGGCTGACTCACAGGCTTCCTACCGCGTCTTCGTGCTGCCTCCATTCGCCGGTATGTCGATCGCCCACCTGTCGATCTCCTCCCACGTAGTGTAGCCCAGATCCTGCTCCTTTTGCCATAAATCCTGTGTGTGTTGCTCCTGTTGCTGCTTTACACGCCGCTTGGTCCGATTCTGGTGGGTAATTCTGTCACGATCTGTCTTAAATATGGCTCCCAATCAGAGACAATTAATGACATCTGTCTCTGATTGAGAACCATTCATGCAACCATAGACACAGCTAGACACCTACACTAAACACAAACCCATCTACTCTACTTAACCCCCTAAACCATACAACCACCCTAGACAATACAAAACCACATACCTTCCCCATGTCACACCCTGACCTAACTAAAATAATAAAGGAAACAAAGAATACTAAGGCCAGGGCGTGACAGTGGTCCTGTGGTTATGAATAGAAAAGTAATCTTTAGATAGCCACACAGAAACCCACAAGAAACAGTTCATGTTAACAGAGAAATTGTTTTACTTTATTGTATAGAAACAATTATTTAGTTTATATCATAAAAATATAAGCATTGAGTATAATTTCACAGTTATTATGGTGCATTCGAAAATAATTCAGACCCCTTTACTTTTTTTTTTAAACGTTCCTCATCAATCTACACAAAATGACAAAGCAAAAACAGGTTTTTATAAATTTTTGGACATTTATAAAATGTTTAAAACTGAAATATACATTTACATAAGTATTCAGACCCTTTACTCAGTACTTTGTTGAAGCACCTTTAGCAGCGATTACAGCCTTGAATCTTCTTGGGTATGACGCTACAAGCATGGCGCACCTGTATTTGGGGAGTTTCTCCCATTTTCTTTTCTGCAAATCCTCTCAAGTTCAGTCAGGTTGGATGAGGAGCGTCGTTGCAACAGCTATTTTTAGGTCTCTCCAGAGATGTTCAATCGGGTTCAAGTCAGGGCTCTGTCTGGGCCACTCAAGGACATTCAGAGACTTGTCTCGAAACCACCCCTATATTGTCTTGGCTGTGTGCTTAGGGTCGTTGTCCTGTTGGAAGGTAAACCTTTGCCCCAGTCTGAGGTCCTGAGCGCTCTGGAGCAGGTTTTCATCAATAATTTCTCTGTACTTTGCTCTGTTCATCTTTCCCTCGATCCTGACTATTCTCCCAGTCCCTGTCACTGAAAAACATCCCCAGCATGTTGCTGCCACCACCATGCTTCACCGTAGGGATGGTGCCAGGTTTCCTCCAGATGTGACACTTGGCATTCAGGCCAAATAGTTCAATCTTGGTTTCATCAGACCAGGGAATCTTGTTTCTCATGGTCTGAGAGTCCTTTAGGTGACTTTTGGCAAACTCCAAGCGTGCTGTTATGTGCCTTTTACTGAGGAGTGGCTTCCGTCTGGCCACTCTCCAATAAAGGCCTGATTGGTGGAGTGCAGGTGAGATGGTTGTCCTTCTGGAAGGTTCTCCCTTCTCTACAGATTAACTCTGGAGCTCTGTCAGAGTGACCATCGGGTTCTTGTTCACCTCCCTAACCAAGGTCCTTCTCCCTCGATTGCTCAGTTAGGACGGGCGGCCAGATCTAGGAAGAATCTTGGTGGTTCCAAACTTCTTCCATTTAATTATGATGGAGGCCACTGTGTTCTTGGGGAACTTTAATGCTGCAGACATTTTTTGGTACCCTTCCCCCAATCTGTGCCTCGACACAATCCTGTCTCGGAGCTCTACGGACAATTCCTTCGACCTCATGGCTCGGTTTTTGGATGATCAATGGAAACAGGATGCACCTGAGCTCAATTTATTTAGAGTCTCATAGCAAAGGGTCTGAATACTTATGTAAATAAGGTATTTCAGTTTATTTATAATTAAGAAATTGGCAAACATTTCTAAAAACCTGTTTTCTCTTTGTCATTATGGGGTATTGTGTGTAGATTGAGGGGGAAAACCATGTTTTTTATAAATTTTTGAATATGGCTGTAACATAACAAAATGTGGAAAAAGTCAAGGAGTCTGAATACTTTCCAAATGCACTGTAATGTGTTCAATATATCCATGGTGAAATAAGATTTTTGTCCTTTTAGAATGTTCAATGGTAGCTGCTCGAGCGACTGTTTGTTTTAAAATCAAGTATCCTCATTGTGTCTGAGACTACACACTTGAGTTGTCACATTCATTTGCCAGTGTTCAAGTTTGTAGCGCATTTACAGCCACTGTTACGTAACTAACTATAGTATCCACCAGATGATGTGAGGTAGTATGAAATCACGGCGACCAGTAACCTAAATAGTCTGAAATAGCTTACTCTCCCAGATCAGCGCAATGGATGAAGGAGAAGAGAAAAGAAAGGCATTTTGGACTATTGAAATACAGACCAGGATTTTTGATGAATATTTCAGCTGCACAGTTATGGAAGAATCCACCTTTTATGTTTTGCAACTCGCCAAAAACCCACTGACGATGGATAAAAAGTTCAGTATGACTCTGTCCATATGAGTATTATTTCATTGTTTGTCAGTACATTCTTTCAGTCTCCAGTTCCAGTACATTGCAACACTTTGTTTTAGCATGTATACTGTATGTCAGTATAGTCCTGTACAGTGATAGATAGAGGTGTGGCGATGTTTGACCCTAGGCTTAGGGAGTGCACACCTTGGCTGTCCGTGGTCGTGTCCTATAACCACTGGGGTCGATGGTCGGTAAGGACCGTGTACTAAGGGAGCTGTACATAGGACAGGGTTGCGAAGGGGGGTACATGTCATCCTCCCACCTCAGTACCTTACCCCTGGGCCTGGCCCCTATCCGGTTGACAACAGGTGCTTTGGGCAGGGCTTTGGGCACCTTGTAGAGGTACACATCATAGTGGATCAGGGGACTGCAGGGGGGCCTTGGCTTGGCGTTTTTGGGACGGTAGAGCTCCATCTCGATGGTCACCTCGCCCTGTAAGAACACACGCACAGACACACACATACAGTACAGGGTTGGGGAGGAACTGAATACATGTAATCAGTACATGTAATCTCATTAAATAAAAACTGTAATGGTAATCAGTTACATTATAAGAAAAATATTCCACTCAGATTACAGATATATTTTTTAAACTAGATGATTACTTCTTGGATTGCTTTTAAATCAGAAAGGATGCAAAACAAATACATTATGACACCTTTCTGTTTACTCAATGACATTCAATTAAGCCTTGAAAAAAGGTGAAAGTTTAAGTTTGTTCCACCTGAGCGAGTCTGACCACAAATCAGAGACCACTATGATAACACACTAAAATGTGTTTGATGGATCCTTTTTGTCTCTTCTAATGCCTCTTAAGGGGAAAGTAATCCAAAAGTAACTGAAAGTAATCAGATTTATGTTATTGAGTTTGGGTAATCCAAAAGTTATGTTACTGATTACAATTTTGGACAGGAGGTAACTAGTAACTGTAACGGATTACATTTAGAAAGTAATGTATCCCACCCTACACATACACACACACACACCAGCTCATAGACACACATCTGTGTGGTTACTTATACCTAAAACGGTTTTCTACAGAACTGAAACGCCAACATAAAGTGTCTTAATAGGGCATTGGGCCACCACGAGCCAGAACAGCTTCAATGCACCTTGGCTTAGATTCCACAAATGTCTGGAACTCTATTAGAAGGATGCGACACCATTCTTCCACAAGAAATTCCATAATTTTGTGTTTTATTGATGGTGGTGGAAAACATTGTCTCAGGCGCCGCTACAGAATCTCCCATATTGGGTTTTATATATAACGCTAAGCATGATTGGATGTGAATTGCTTAATTAACTCAGGAAGCACCTGCTTTCAATATACTTTGTATATTGTATACTCAAGTGTTTCCTTTATTTTCCCAGTTACCTGTACCGTCCAGCTCTTTACAGCTACCCTTTCCTTCTGCCCCTAACCTCTATTTCAGCCATACACTGATCGACACAGGATAACACATCAGAGAAAGGCCAAACTCTGTGGTGTGAATCATTTTATCTTTTTCCCCTCCCTCCTTTCTTCAGGGAAAAGGGGGAGTAGGATTGGCCTCAGTGTGGTAACGTATGGGCACATTTCCATCAGAAAGGCTTCTCTGATGATCGTCTGCATTCCAGACGTCCTCATTAATAAACCAGAGTAATGGCAAAATGGTTCAATCAGACATCACTCACCCACACCCTGCCTTTAAGTTTCAACACTTGCTTCCCAAGCTGCTCTGTGAGCTTTTCTGCAAGTGTGTGTGTGTGTGTGTGTGTGTGTGCGTGCGTCCGTGACTGCACGTGCGGGCGTGCATGCTTGTCTGTGTATATATGTGTTTGCGTTGGCAAATCCTGAGGCTCCCTGTGGAATTCACACACCATCGTTCCACCACATCCTCAGCCAATGACAGTGTGCGGATGAATCCAACATCCCAGCAGGCTTTGGGAGGCAGAGAAATCTTGACACGCCCTATTTGTGCCCTCTCTTCACCCCCTGCCCCTCTCTCCCTACCTGAAGTGTGCCTTTCCTCTCTCCTCTCCAGATAAATGATTTGGTAAAGGTGAGCAGGAGTGCATTCATTGTCAGAACGTTGTAAAAGCGCTATAAGAACACAATGTGGTATTTAGGTCAGCTAAAGAGAGAGAGGGAGTAATGTAAGGGGGTTATGTGGAATCAGAGTGTATTTAACGTCAACATTTCATGTTTTCCTTAGATTACATTAAATCTGCATAATGCATTCTTGATTCTATGTATCTATTATACATCATTTTCTGAGTCTCAGTACAACGCGATACAGTCTGGCTGTTGTGTGTGTGTGTGTAAGAAAGAAAGGAATAGAGAGAATGGTGAGGTCATTGAGTTGGTCCTCTCAAGCTTGGACCATAGCGACATAATTGGTTTCCATGGCAACGGCGCCCCCTCTGTCTGAGGCTGCATTTGTAAAGACCCTCCAGCAACAGGGAGGGGAGGAGCGATAGGAGAGAGATAGAGGAGAGAGAGGATTGGTGGAACGATGTGAGAAAAAATCTAGAGAGAGAGTGGGAATAAACCAGAAAGAGAGGGGGAGAGGTTGATGCCAGAAAGAGATAGAGAAAGAACAAAAGGGAGCAAAACGGAAAGAGGGAGGGGTGGGCGGGTGTATGAAAATATATTTAGAAAGGGCGACCGGGCTTTAGAGGAATAGAGATAGACATCTATCTCAGTTCCCAGCTCTCTCAACCACACCATCACCTCTTGTCCTGTGGTGTGATGGACACTGTACTCTCTCTTCCCAGAGACAAGCCTGAACACACACACACACACACATGCACACAGAAACACACACACAGTCAAACCCAGAGTGGCCCCCAGGGAAAGGAGGCTTTCTGGTTGAATCCTCAAGTGTCAATATAGTCATTGGTGTTGATTGGAGATAACGTGGAAAATGAAAGAGATGAGGGTAGAAACATAACAGATTCATTGGAGAGTTCTTCGGTCTGCTAAAATGCCAAAGAACAATCCCTAATGTAACGGACGTCAAGCTGTTACTTAGCAAGTACCACTTTCTCCTGATTGGTCTCACACCAAGGCTCGAGCCCAGGCACAATTGAGAAGCAAGTTGTTGAGCTATAGCTCATGCAGGCTGATTGATTTTATATTCTCCGTCCATCCCAAGGACACACAAATAGTTTCAGCTTTACATATTCTTCAGTGTGTGTGTGTGTGTGTGTGTGTGTTTGTGCAAAGCCGTTAGGTTTTCTCCTTTGAACCATGAGTGCTATGTGTTGTCTTGCATACCGGCAACATAACAGAGACTAGGGGAGAGAAAATGTGTTAATTGCGGTTGTAGCTGCTTGCCTGCTGTTCATTCCCATAGCCAAACTTTTCCTCTGTAGTAGTTTGAATATTTCCCTGTCCCTAATGATGGGAAAGGGGTCCTCCATCCCCCATCCACCCAACCAAAGGCCCCACAGCTTAAGAAGGGCCCTACAATACCAGACTCTGTCCAATCAGTCTAGAACTCTCTCAATGATCACTCCGACAAAGGCATGGCATTGGAGAGGCCTTCTTCGAGACTCATTGAGAATGCAGGGCAAGGTATGAAAAATGATGTGTGAATGGGGAATGTAACAGAGGGTGGGTGGGTGTGTGTGTGCGCGTGTGTCAGAAAGAAAGAGTTATGTGTGTGTTTGTCCTTCTGAATAAGGCTCTTTCTGACATGAGTGGTGAGAGAAGAGTTTTATTTTGTGTGTTTCAGCTGCAGTTCTGTGAGAAAGCAAACTACAGGATCCATGCAAGCTGTGTGTGTGTGTGTGTGTGCGTGTGCGTGTGCATGCGTGTGTGTGTGAGAGTACAACCTAAGGAGCTACCAAGCTGTAATAAGCCATGCAAGAGTTTGAGAGGGGAAGGGACAGTATTGTTCAGGAAAACACAGGGACAAAGGTGTCATGTTAAAAAGGTTTATTTCAACATTTGTTAGATTTTGTTCTCTGTTTTGAAGTCTGTATTCCCAAAAAAGTACAAAATAAAACAAGTACATCAAAGGATTAGAAATCACATCAATGAAAACGAAGACACAGTGTGTTGTTTCTTTTATATCAATCCAAGCATTTTTTTCATATATTTATACATACTCACTTAATTAGTCAGACAAACATCGAAACCTCTCAGTAACTTTTATATTTTTTACAATGTTTAACTTCTTTTTTTAAACTCCATATGATTTTTTTTCTTTTTACAAAATACACCAATGCAGGCAGGGGAATTATGAGTGTATATGTGAGTGTGTGTATGTACATATATATGTGTGTGTGTGTTTTCGTGTGTCTGTTTGTGTTTTCTGGTGTGTGTATGTGCGTGCGGGCAGGGGGTAAGGGGGAGCAGAGTGACAGCAACGAAGGGGCAGGGCAGCGAGGCAGGGGGGCGTGATTGGGCGTAAGGGGTCGCTATAGGCGGTGGCAGGTCGGGGAGGAGTTTCAGCTCGGGTGGCGCGTTTTTTTTTTTTTTTCCCCAGCGGCTTTGCCCGCTTGGTGGCAGTGTTGCCGTGTTGTAGACGGTGGTTGGCTGGTGGTAGCAGTTGTAGGCGTGGTGGCTAGGATAGAGAGCAGGACTGGAGCTCTCATCCCAACCCAGGCTTCTACATCATGTTGTTCTGCAGTGAGTTTACCTCAGAGGAGTTCTCCTCGCCCAGTACCTTGTGGTTCTCGTGTTTGGGGGTCAGGGAGTTGTGGATGTTCAGGGAGTCGTCCTCCTTGGGCACCGGGGCCTTCACGGGGTCCTCCAGCTTGTTCTGGGCATTAGGATCATCCTGCCAGGGACGGACGGACAGATGGACGGAGGGAGGAGAAAACACGGTTAGGCCCACCCAGTCAGACCCCAAAACTGTTATAAACCCTCCCTCTAGTCGCCCATGTGGTCTTTTGTTGCATCCTGTTATTGGGACTGTCACAGCATTAGCCAATAGATGGCCTTCAACCTCTGAAAATATCAATTTATAGCCCCTTATAGACAGACCACTGCTATTGCATATGTCATTCCCCTTAAAGAGACGAGAATATTTGAAATATCACCCTAACATCTCAAGATATTAGAGCCTCTAACTCCACCTCTTCCCACACCTCTCCCCTCCATCCCTCTCTTTAATCCGATTTAATATATTGTTTGGATATAAATATCCCAAAATCCCATATTATCCTCACACTACCTGACTATCCGTCAACGTAAGAGAGCTGTGAGGAAGCTAACCGTTTAAAAAAGACCCATTGTACAGTGGCCGTGGCTACCCAATTGTTTCAACATCATGCTCTCTTTGCACATTTGTTTTGGTTGAAGGGACATAGAGGTGATTGGAGAGCTGTATGAGCGACTCCCTCCCACTCGTCATAACCCACCAACAAGCACCCCATCCAGGCCAACCAGGAAGCGCATGCATATCCACATGCAAGACCCCCAGAGAATCCAGAATCGCCCCCCCCCCACCCCCCATCACTCATCCAGCCCCCTTCACCTCACCTCCAGCCACCCTTCACCTCACCTCTCCTAATGCCCTTATTGGCATTAAACACATTGTCTGTGGGAACCACCTTCATACATACCTACAGCTGGAGCTGGAAAAACAATGCATTAGGAGACAACTCTGTTTCACTTCAATTCATCCTTTTGGCTGCATTTAATTAAGGTCAAGAAAAATTATGGATTGGCATTCATTTGAATCTGTTTTTCCCAGCCTGTTATCCTCATTAATATTGCATAGCTTCATCGACCCTGCTGTGCGGAGGTAGAAGTGTCTGTCTGTGCTCAAGCTGACTGACAGACACACGCATGCATACACACATACATACAAACACGCGCATATACACACATGTGCTTACACACACACACACACACGCAATCACACACACACGCACACACACAGGCACGCGCACACGCACACTGCAGACCCTGAGGGCTGTGCCATTACGAAACAGAGCTGAATGTTTGTTATTCAATGGCACACAAAAGGGATGGCGAGAGCATTTACCCATTGGCTGATGGCCTAGATAGTAACTTCGGGCAGGACGTGGGGATACGTCACTTCCATGGTTACAGGATAAGGGCCATCTTTCCTTCCATCAGCGTGAAACTGGAAAATGTGTTGTTGTTTGCTGTTTTTCATTGTATTGAGGAACGAGGGTGAGAGGGACTTTGTGGGGAGTTTTTGGAACAGAGATATACGGGGTGTTGAGATGAAGATGAAACATGGACAGATCTTTGTATCCTTCCTGCTGTGTGTGTGTATGTGTGTGTGTGTGTGTGTGTGTGTGTTCAGAGTTGATGTGAGTGTGTCTGGATCTGCATCTTTGTGTGCATGATATAAAACGTGTGTGTGTGTGTGTGTGTGTATCTGTGTATGCGTAGTGGAGGAAGGACACGAAGAGGGGGGGACAGGACTGAGTCAAACGATTTGTTACAGATAGATAGAGAGCCTCGATGCTCTTCACTGGCATGGCACAGTACAGTATGGCTCAGCACAGCACAGCAAAGCACAGCCTACAGGGCAGGACTGGACAATAGGGACACCGGTACTGTACATCCCAGCCTTTATTCCACAGCACAGGACTGGCAGTATTATGAAAACATGTCACTATGTGTCAGTCTAACCCTATCACAATCACTTCATCAATTTAATATTAATTCAATCAATACAGAGCACATGAACATATACATGTATTAATGAGTCTAAATATAGACTTTTACTTATCATCATTATACTTTTGTCAATTGACAGAGTTTGAATGGAATTGACACAAGCCATAGTTAAATATATACTGTAAACCAGCATGGTCCATAAAAGGACAGGTATTAATGTTGATAGGAGATTAAGGGTAAACGGATACAATCCACCCTACTCAGTCCATGTAATGCTAAAAAATAAAGAAACTATTCTCCCTACAACAATATTTCACTTTCCAGTTGTATTATCTGTGTTTCTGCATATATGATAGTGTTTTTATGCATGTTGGAGTGTGTACAGTTTCTGACCGTGTGTTTATCTGAAGAGAGAGAATCTGTCTAGCGAGATTTCTCTGGTTTGAGTCTCCTGCAGTGTTTTCTCTGCTGCTAAGAACTCATGTGGCAAGGGTCGATATCCCCTTTCTGAAGGACACTACAAGGACAAAAGCGTACTGGTACTGGACTGCTACAACGTTTATCTCTGTGCCATTTAACCTAGATAAAAGTGTACATTTCATATTTTAAATTCTGTTTATTTCGCAGTTGTTATTTTTAAGAGCCCACAATATGTAAAGATATGGATCATGTCTAAAATCAGCATTTACTCGAATCCAGAAATGATCCATTAAGGTGTAACTTAATTTATTTTTGACTTTAGATCAGCACTTTAGGAGTAACAGCACTAGGTTCTGACTAGCTAAGTTTGGGGCTGTGGATTGGTCCGTTGAGTTGAGAGAGGGTGACTGACAGGGTCACAGTACAATGAGAGCCGTTTAAGGGAGAGGGGGGCGGGCCATCTGAGGAGGTTTATCTTACCTCACTGTCGGGCTCCTCTTTGGTCTTACACTCCCAGGTGTATCTGCTCATGGTTTTCTAGGGGGGGGGGGGGGGGGGGCAGGAGGAGAGGGTTATACTCCTCAAAGATACATAACATCCTCAAACAGAGAGAGCGAGAGAGAGAGAGCGTGATAAAGAGAGAGAGGGAGGGAGACAGATAGGGAGAGTGACAGAGAAAGAGATAGTTGGATAGAAACCAAGAGAGTTGGCGGTAGAGAGAGAGAGAATGAAAAAGCAGAGAGAGAAGACCTACTAAGGGGAACTTCCTAAGGATGATATCTGATATTCCCAGCTCACATTGAGAGGTAGAGACTGTCTTGCCCATATAAGGATGCTGAAGGATTTGTCTCAGTAACTATGGTGCTTTGTGGCCTTGACATTACCATAGTAAATGTTGGATGAAATATTTCTGAGGGTACTGTGTTGACATAGAAACACAAGGGTTTTAGTTCATGAACTAGACGAAGGGATTTGAGGTATTGGTATTATTAGTTGATGTTTTCTGAGCTTTTTTAGTAAGACGTATGTTTCTATGGTGTTGGCTGTTCTCTGCAGATGAATCTACATAGTATTTGAATGGACCTTTTCTCCAGATACTCTGTACTGGTGCTCTAAAATCGACTCGTATGGATAGAGAGATGTACTAACACACTGACTGTGGACCTGTGGATCTAAACTGCAAACCCAGGTTGAGACTCAAAGAGCAGAGCTATCCTGTTTCCGAGATCAGAAGATGTCTGGAAGATGGGGGTGTCGTATGGTGTTTTATTTGGTTGTGGATGGTATCGGGTTGTGGTTATGGTTACGGTTAGTAGTGTTCTGATAGGTGATTGTGCTAACTGTCTCATGTTATGAAGCACTGCAATAAGATGCCCCCCAAGTTGTCACTATATTATATTTACAGAAACATTATCGCAATTACCCAGAAGGAAGAATAACGCAAAATAAACTAACTACAAACAAACACAAAAACAAGCAAAAGAAATCTAAGGGAAGCAATTTGCTTGTGGTTATACCATGTATGACGACCAGAACTATTTGATGAGTTGTGAGACTGTGGCGCCACATCTTATGTCGTAGCACTACTTCTACTCATGCTGCTACGACCGTGTTAGCGCTATGCTACCCCATGCTTCCGTTAGTTGTGCATCTAGGTCTATGCTCTCCCCCGCCACCTACAGGCAGCAGGGGGATGTTGCATCTCAGGTGTTTATCCTGACTTAATAGCCCCGCCACCTTGCACACATCTCGCACACCATCCTCTACCAACCTGATAATAACCCCATAAACAAAATACATTTCATGCCCCCAGATTCCCCGCCCCCCCCAAAGCCCTATTATCGACCAATCAAGAGACCTTCTTCACTTTTCCAACCTATCCAGCCCAAGTCAGGATAAACGAGTGCAACGGACGGACAGAGATGCGGAGGCAGAGCGACGGACAGGCTGCTGCAGCGGCTGACATGGCCACCAGGGGGGGCCACCATGTGAGCGATAGAGCAGGCATGCAGTGACATACCGATGCACAGGTGATTAAAGGGAGAGCAGATCAGGGATAGATGGGGTGGAGGGGGTTACAGTGAGGGCTATAGGAGTTCTCTCTTGGTCAAGTCTTAGCCCGGACAAAACTGACCACACCACCGGGTCAGGCAGATGTATAGGTAAGATCAACTTATTTCCTTGCTCCATCTTTCACATTGATAAGCATTTCGCTACACTCACAATAGCATCTGCTAACCGTGTGTATGTGTATGTGACCAATACAATTTGATTTGATCTGCAGTGTGTGTACATGCGTGTGTGTGTCACCTTCAAGTACGATCAATAGCTAACAAAAAAACTCAACCAATAACTGACAATGAGGCAATACACAGTAAAGACTTTACGGACACGTTGTTGCCATGGTAACAGTGTTGCCTCAGTAACCGGGTGCAGTACTATGCCTGCCTATCTGGCTGTAGACTTGTCCCATAGCGAGAGAGAACGCCCCCACTGTAACACCCCGCCTTGTAACCCCGGAATGGTGACACTCAAGCCCATGCGGAGGAGGGAAGGAAGAAAAGGGTGAGAGAGAGACGAGAACCACGTTACCTGACAGATAATGTTATCATAGTAAGCCAAAGCACGGGCATGAGGGACGTTAGGAGGGGTGTCGCACAGTTTCCTTACATTTGGGTGGGAGCCCTCAGCGATGGTGGACAGGGAGAAATTATCATTGTGCTGCTCCGATGGAGGCCGGTACTTACTGCTGGGAAGAGGAGGAGGACAGGGAGGGGACCAGAGACGAGAGGAAGGGAGGACAGGGAGACGAGAGGAAGGGATGACAGGGAGGGGACCAGAGACGAGAGGAAGGGAGGACAGGGAGGGGAGACGAGAGGAAGGGAGGACAGGGAGGGGACCAGAGACAAGAGGAAGGGAGGACAGGGAGATGACGAGAGGAAGGGAGGACAGGGAGGGGACCAGAGACGAGAGGAAGGGAGGACAGGGAGGGGACCAGAGACGAGAGGAAGGGAGGACAGGGAGGGGACCAGAGACGAGAGGAAGGGAGGACAGGGAGATGACGAGAGGAAGGGAGGACAGGGAGATGACGAGAGGAAGGGAGGACCGGGAGGGGACCAGAGACGAGAGGAAGGGAGGACCGGGAGGGGACCAGAGACGAGAGGAAGGGAGGACAGGGAGGGGACCAGAGACGAGAGGAAGGGAGGACAGGGAGATGACGAGAGGAAGGGAGGACAGGGAGGGGACCAGAGACGAGAGGAAGGGAGGACAGGGAGATGACGAGAGGAAGGGAGGACAGGGAGGGGACCAGAGACGAGAGGAAGGGAGGACAGGGAGGGGTCCAGAGACGAGAGGAAGGGAGGACAGGGAGGGGACCAGAGACGAGAGGAAGGGAGGAGGGAGAACAGGTAAAAGAGGATTAAATGAAGAGGAAAGTAGGAGGGTCACATTGTGGAGGAAAAGGAGAGTGTCGAGGGGGAAATGGAAAAAGAGGGATGCAGTGAGAGGTGGAGAGAAGAGAAAAAGAGGGATGAAGGGAGAATAGGGAGGATTTAAGCACGAGGGGAAAGTATGTGAAAAGGTGGGGTAAAGGAGGTAGAGGAGGAAGGAGGGAGAGAAAAAGCAAGAGAGAGCAGCGTTAGTTACAATATAGTGCAAGTGTAAGACTTCAGTTTGCAGATGACAGACAGACAGATACCCTCTGTGATGCAACAAATCAGCTGTGAATCAAAACTAGACTACAGCTATGGCCACTTTGACACCCAATCCTGGGTTGCATTCAATAGGGTACACTGTATAGCCAACTGTTTTGCAACTGAAAACAAAAATGAAGGTTACTTTCCAAACAGACAACAATGACTCACCATTGACCTACCATTGAAGCACTGTAATTCACTTTGTGTAACCAATTAAAAACTTGGAGAAACTTGATATCCAAAACAGACTCCCCAAACAGTCATTTGTCATTTTGTGTTATTCCAGAAACATCTGCTGGCTGGAAAGAGTTTCTCTGTCTCTTCTCGATCTCCTTCTCTCCCTCTCCTCATCATATCCACAGTTAAACATCCTCTGAACTAGACCCATCAGTACAGCCCCAGCACTTCCTACTACTGTCTGATTGAGATGCCGTTCCAACATTTATATTGAATTATTTAATTCTGTTTTTATGACAGGCCAATCAAAGCTCAAGTAATGAGGAGGGAAAGTGTGCTAGAGAGATGGAGTAGAGAAATAAATAAATAAATAGGGAGACAGAAAGAAGTTGACAATATTGATTATAATTATTTTAATTATGTTAGTATTGTAAATCTCCAAAGTAAGCTTTGGCAATATGTACATTGTTAGGTCATGCCAATAAAGCAAATTTAATTGAATTGAAAGGAGGATACTGCTGGGCTTGGATACTGATCGTGTGTGTGCTATTTATGTCCATAATTGAGAGAGAGAGAGTAAAGTGTGTGTGGCATGAGAAGTGTGGTTTCTAAGCCGGGGTACAGGGGAAAACGGACTAAATCCAGGATGTGTCAGTTTTAATCTGCCACTTCAGCCAGAACACACACACTCTCCTCTCTGCAAAGATAACGTAACCTGCATCTCTCTCTCTGTCCTCTGCCATTCACTTTCTGCCACTCTTGTCACCCCTCTCGCTTTCTCTCTCTCCCTCCCTCAATCCCTAATATTTTTCCTTCCCTTTCTCCCCCGTCCTCCCATTCATGACCTCTCTCTTTCTCCCCCTTCCCCCAGCACCTCCCTCCCTCCATCTCTCTCTCACTCCATCTTTTTCTCTGCCTCTCTCTCTCTGACAGGGAAGCAGACCCCATCTTGACTGTGGCACATACACTGTGCAGCCCACTGCAATTATCTGCAGCAGATGGAGGGAGAGAGCGGTGGGCGTCTCATGTATACATGAGCCTCATCAGCAGTGCCCTATTCACGCGTGCACATGCACACACTCTTTCTCCCTCCAACAACATGTCCTTCCAACAACAACTGAGTTTTTCTCTTGCTAAAATCTCTTTCCTATTCCTGCCCTCCCTCTGCTCACCATCCTCTACACATTTCCACTCTCTCTCCTTCACTCCTCCGCCCCTGTGTTTTCCTCTGTTTCATTCTGCTCTCTTCTACTCCACTTCTGTTTCTCCTTCCTCCTCTTTGATTTTTGGCTAACCACTTGATGAGGCTGTGGTGTCTCTCCCATCCCCACCCCCCTTCCTCACACACACACCCCTCAGGTCGCACAGCTGTATGTAGGTCAACTTCGCCTCCCCTCCCCTCTCATACACTCCTGATCAGACTGCCCTACTTTCAGCTGGAGCCAGAGTAGCAATGACATCACTATTTTCAGCTAGCACCGCGCGCTAGCCATCAGCACGCTATCCCCCGCACTGACTGCTCCACTTTTCTTCTTCTTCATCATCATCATAATGCTAACATCATCATCCTCAGCTAAGAAATGTGCATTGCTAATGGAAGCATCCACACTCATCCACCCTCCTACATGACTTCCCTGTTGCTAGGCAAAACGACAGGCGGAGGCACAGCCGCATCTCATACCGCACTCGTTCTAGCTATCCTCATCCCGTTCTCTTTCAATGCAAACTCAATCCCTCCCTTTTCTCTCTCTCTCTGCTTCTCTCTTCTCTCTTTCTGCGTTTCCTCTCTCATCTATCTTGTCATCGTGTTTTCCGCCCCCTCCTCCTCCTCCGCATTCCTTCATTGTCTCCTTCGCTCATTTAATATCCTCCCCCCTTTATCTGATCCATCCAATTCTCCCCCTCTGTCTATCCTGTCTATCGCCTCTTATCTTTGTCACCCCCCCCCATCCTCCTCTTTCCAGTCCAGCCTCCCTCCCTCTTCCCTTCCCTCTCTCAGCCTCTTCTCTCTCCTAAGTCATCCACAACCTTCTCAGGTATCTCGAGCTTCACCTCTCTTCCTCCTCCTCCTCCTCCATCTCCTGTCCTTTTATCCTGATCCTTTGTTCACCCCCACTACTCTCTCCACCACCCCGAGGTTTCACCCTGAACGGAGCTTTGTTTCAATGGAAGTAGTTGAAATGTAGTTGTAATTCACAGACCACATGTCCAATACTCATATAAAACTCTGATCGAATACTAAATCTGTTCATTTTCAATAGTGCTAGAAATGCTTATTTCACATACATATGCTGTGAGAATACAAGAGCTCAAAAACCTGTCTATCTGCTGCCTGGTTTTCTAGTCCATAAGCTCACCTGCGTTTGCGCAGCCAGGTTCCATGGGTTCTATGATCTATGGTTGCACTGCCTGTTTTTGCCTGGTTTTCTTACACCTTTGTGCTAACTGGTGTTATCTGGTCCATAAACTCCCCTGTATTTGTGCAGGTTTCCCCAGGTCCACGCTGTAAGCTTACCTGCGTTTGCGCAGCTTGCTGTTCTCGGTCTTGAGCACGTGGAGCTTCTTGGCGAAGCAGACGATGATCATGAAGAGCAGCAGCACCATGAGGGCCGACGCCCCGATGGTCAGACACAGCACCTGGAACTCTGTCACCACCGACTCACAGCGGGAACCCTTGTGCCAGATGTAGTCCTGGACATTACACCTGCATGGAGGAGGAGGGATGGAGAGGAGAGAAAAACAAAAAGAAGAAGAAGAGGGGAGGTAGTAGTAGTGGAAACAATGAGGCATGTGTAATGGAATACGGAGAGGAGAGAGAAGAGCAGCCAAGGAAAGATAGATGGGTGACAGATGAAATGGCCAGATAAGGGAAGAGTGGAGAGAGGCCATGGGAGGAGGGTAAAGGGAAACACATCAAGGATGGAGAGAAAAGAAGAGGGTTTATTCACCAAACGTAACACTTCAACAACATCGTGTCTGTGTGTGTGTCTCTGTCTGTGTGTCTCTGTGTGTGTGTATCGCTGTCTGTGTGTGTGTCTCTGTCTGTGTGTGTGTCTCTGTCTGTGTGTGTGTCTCTGTCTGTGTGTGTATCTCTGTCTGTGTGTGTGTCTCTGTGTGTGTGTGTGTGTGCGTGTCTGTCTGTGTGTGTCTGTCTGTGTGTGTGTATCTCTGTCTGTGTGTGTGTGCAGGCTCTAAATGATTTAGATTAGGGTGAGGGCAGTGCCACTATGTCATTCATAGTTCAAGCTTGAATGGTTGGCACACATTTCACATTTCCAGATTGCTAGGTTTAATAAAATCAAGAATTTCTGTTTATAATTATCCCAAGTGCTTCATTATGTGAGTCTGAAAGCTTTCAGGGCTGGATTCAATCCGTATCGCGGAAGTATCGTGGACAATCTCAGAAAATGCGGGAACATTGTTTTTCAACTTAAATCGAGCTATAACGCGGATCTTCCACGATACTTCTGCGACACGGATTGAATCCAGCCCTGAGTGTGGGGGCAAAAAAAATGCTCGTCAACATCCCACATATACAGCAGTGTATATCATTTATGGAAGTGAAATTTCAACTCCTGGTCTAAAACAGACTGAAGTGTCACCAGCAGGCTTTCAACATGGCTCTATTTGAAGGGATAATGTGATCATTCTGTCTGAAAAGAAAATAGAAAAAGACTAAAAACCAGAGGCTGTTTTCCACACACACACACACACACACACACACACACACACACTTGCCGCCATCTGAGCCCTAGACTCTTTTTGCTCCAGGACAAAAATGACAGAGGCAGATGGCTTCGTCTGCTGACTATCTGGCATCTAAACAAGACTGGAACCTTACTAATCAAATGCTTGAAACCACTACGAGAATGAATGGTACTGCATGTAGAATAAGAAATAGACTCTATAAACTGGGTCGATCACACTAGTTAACAAGGGGAAATGGTAATGACTGGTCTCATAGCAACCAGATACTATGTATATTCCTGCTACTATCTAGAACCTAAAAGGATTCTTTGGTTGTTCCCATAGGAGAACCCCTTGAAGAACTCTTTTTGGTTCCAGGTAGAACCCTTTTGGTTCCAGGTTGAACCCTTTTGGGTTCTATGTAGAACCCTTTACACAGAGGGTTTTACCTGGAACCAAAAATGGTTCTCCTAAGGGGACAGCCGAAGAACTCTTTTTGAAACCATTTTCTTCAAATAGTAGAAGTGTGATCACTGAGAATAAAACAGGCTGTTTACAGAGACTGAATGTGTGAAGTAGTAAGAACTCGGGAAAGCATGTGAATGAAACACACTCACTGAGAAGAGCCCATACAGGCTAAAATAGGTACGAGAATGCAAAGGTTCACACTCACTCCTCAAATATCTGCATGTGGATTTTGGGGGGAAATCACCACTTACGGAAGGACACACATTCACTTGGAAGAATTTGAATGTGAAGAGCAACAGAAATGCACCTTCCCTTGTTCCCCAAACACAGGCCAAGAGACCTACAGACTCACACAGATGAATGTAAATGTGTAGAATGAATGGAGGTGTGAGTATGGCCTTTCAGATTCACAGTTTCAATTCAGCCCAGTAAGCGGGTAATGGGGGGCTCAGTTCCTTTCAGCACCGCTTCCTGCATCCTGCCCCCTTTGTGCCCGTGCCGAAAGTGCCAACCGAGGGGCGTTGGCTCCGTGCCAGGGGGCATTCTCTAGCAGGAGACGGTGTGACTGGACTACTGATACGCCATTCTCAAGGGGACTTGAATACGCTCTCCCCCTCTAAGTTACTGTATGTTGGTACAAAGAGGTAGTTTATATAGCGGAGAAAGAGAGTACATTTAAGGAGAGGGTAAGGAGGATGGCTGGTTGCCATGGCGATCCAGCTGAGCCGCACAAGAAGCAGATGCAGTACCGACATGTCAATCCATCACACACACACACACACAGACAGAGCTCTCATGAGACTCTCTCTCGCTTAGTAATCTCTCTTTATTTCTCATTCTTAATGTCCTCTTACTCCCTCCTCTATCACTCTGCTCCTTGAGTTTCTCCATCGCTCTAATCTATCACTGATTTACTACCTCTTCTTCTCTTCCTCCCACTATCCTTATGTCTCTCTCTCCCCTTCCGCTCTCCTGCTCTTTGCCAGCTGCCTCCAGGAGAGTGTAATCTTGTTTCCGTGTAGCTGACTGACTTTGGTTTTGACATCATTTAAATGGTGTCCTAAAACAGCAGTCCTAAAAACCCTACAATTTGACTTGAAGATTTTGGTTGCAAGTTTTCTCAAGTGTTAAAATCAAACCGAAACAATCCAACTGAAATAAACCCAGTAGAAACATTCATTAGACTTAAATGGACCACATTGTGTTCCACCCTGAAACCTGTAATCCTACAATCCAAAATGTCTGTTTTGTTTGTTTTACCTTAAAAGGCTTGGTTCTTGCCAGGCTTGGTTCTCTCTCTCTCTGAGCTCCTCGTTTAAACACTCACGACTCCCCCAGCTTTACCCTAACCGGTGACCCAGTGTAACCACAGAGCCTTCCCTCCCTACCCCATCATTAACTCAATCAAGGTTTACCACAACCTCCAATCGCCACCAAATACAGCCCTCTAACCTAGCGACACAATGGAATTACCCGAGCCTGAGCCACATTACAAAGAGCTCACAAATCCCCTCAATATTTACTTGATTAGGCTTGTAAAGGCTGCTCGACTGCCAATTCCCCCGGGATAGATACCCTAACCTGGCCAAGAGGAGGGGGGCACAGAGTGGGTTGGAAGGTAGAGGCGGGCACAAACGGGACACCCCCCCACAGTGTTGTGGGGTGAGGTCGAAGGGGGATGAGGGTAAACGGGGGATAGGAAGGAAAGGGGGATGGGGTGAGGGGTACTGTACAAAGGGAAGGAGAACGAGGGATAATGAAAGGGTAATGGAGGGTAAATGGAGGGGAGGATCAGCAACGTTAATCAGAGCCCAGCGTGACTGTCACAACATTGAGCAGTGTTTCCCCTAGTTTTACAACTAGAGTCCCAGCCTAGTCAGCCCCCAAACAGATACTAAAATAATCAATTGAAACTCATTTAATAGACAAATGAAGGTGTGGGAAGTCATTAGGTGGGTGGCACCATGATCGGGAAAATGTTATCGGTAGAGGAAACAAATCAGTCAAACTATCACCCATATGCCTCCTCTGGCAATAAAAACCCATTACCCTGCTGGGTAACCCTTTACATGACGCGTAGCGTCATAACACGTTATGGCACGGCCATAACCATGTCATAACAGCTGACATAACTTGTCATAATATGGACATAGTACATAGTAAATATGGACCAAGTAAAGTGATGCAGGATGGTCATCATTTCACTAGACAGTGTCATAAAGTGTATTTTCTACAAGTTCTTTGAAATACGATGAAAAAAACATGACTGCAAAGAAATCAATACAAGAACAACGGATTTAAGAAACCAACTTTCAAACGAAAGGAAACTTCTTTGAATAAATGTGGGTTTTGACAATCATTATATACACTACATGACCAAAAGTATGTGGACACCTGCTCGTCGAACATCTCATTCCTAAATCATGGGCATTATTCTGGAGTTGATCCCCGTTTCTGCTATAACAGCCTCCACTCTTCTGGGAAGGCTTTCCACTAGATGTTGGAACATTGCTGCGGGGACTTGCTTCCATTCAAGAGCATTAGTGAGGTCGGGCACTGATGTTGGGCGATTAGGCCTGGCTTGCAGTCGGTGCCCCACACCGATTTTGACAAACCAAAATGTTATTTAAAAAAAAAATGTGCCCCCTTTTTCTCCTGAATTTCGTGCTATCCAATTGCGATCCAATTACAATCTTGTCTCATCGCTGCAACTCCCCAACGGGCTCGGGAGAGGCGAAGGTCGAGTCATGCGTCCTCCGAAACATGACCGGACAAACCGCGCTTCTTAACACCTGTCGTTTAACCTGTAAGCCAGCTGCATCAATGC